>NW_010100192.1:0-14731 GCF_000699245.1 Pterocles gutturalis
GAATTGCTGTAAATGGAAACTTTAGTTTTTGACTGGAATAATCCAGTTCCTTGCAGTGTGAGGAGTTAGTAAATACATTCCAAGTGGATGCAAAGGTTAATATATAGGATTTTATATTTCATTTTGACTGCATACTAGATTGTGAGATTTCTTCAGCAGCCCAGTATAGCTCAGATGTGCATCTTCTATTTTAATTGCCTACCGTTATCAGCACAGGTGGTGTTTTCTGATTTTTAGTGGCTGGGAATAAATAGAACTGAAAAAAAAATTCTATTTATTAAAAATGTGTATTCTTTTTAGGTGTGAAGTCGAAAATAGATATCAGGGAAATCCACTTAAAGGAACGTGTTACTGTGAGTACTCTTGGGGTTTTGTTTGGAGATAAAAAATGTGTTTGAAGTTTAAAATGTCTTATTTAAAACTAGTTTTAGTTGCCTCAGCATCTGCTTAAAATACAGGGGATTATGTATTTAAAATACAAGGGAACAACTAAAAAACAGCTGTAAAAAACCTTCAGTTTTCACAGAAGTATTGTTTAAAGAGAACCAAGATGCTCTTCTTGATAAGGTCTGTGTGATGATTGAATCTTTCAGAACAAACTTTTGAATGTTTTTCATGGGACTTTGATACAAAATCTGATCTTCTGGAGAATACTCTAAAATATATACCTAATAAGTCAAAACCAAAGCATGCCTTTAGGATTTTTTTTAGTGCAAAAAATTTTTTTTTTTTTAAATTTTGTTCTGTGTTAGAATGAGTAAGGTTTCAAAATTGCCATGTTTTCTGTGAAATGAACGGTTGGATTCCCGTGCAGTTCAAGAAGATGCTTTGCCAAGATTCAGATTACTTCATGGAAACTCTCCAGCTTCTATTTGCAAATATGAGCAATCAGCACACTGGCAGGCATGGGTAGATGGAATCCTAGATTACATAAAGATGCAAGTCTCAGATTTTGTGCAACACAGAAATTCTCAACATTTAGCAAATTTGAATTGTGCTTGCGTAGCCAAACGAGGACACTGATGGCTTCTTATGAGTCTCTTTGCAGGGATGACCTGATTCTCTGCTGCCAAAGTGGGCAAAAAGGGGGAAAAGACAGAACTTTCCAACTCTTACGGGAACAGCCTTGTGCTACACAGATTCAGTCTCGCTTGGTTTTCTTCGTCCTTGAAAATTTCTTAATACTTCATAGGAGTTGTGGGTAGACATCAGAAGGTTGTCTAGCTTGGGTCTATCTAACAATGGGTCTCTAGGAGGAAGAAAAAAAATCAACAAAATTTTTTTTCTTATGAGAAAAATAACACTGGGTGTATAGCTTTATATTATTGCTCGGAATATCTCTGCATGACTTTGCGAATATGTGAAAGTCATAATGGTGTGTTTTAATAAAAGGATACTGAGACTGGAGGATGTATGGCTGTGAACTGTCAGTTAACAGAGAGGTGATACCCCAGCCCTCATCAGACATGAGCATAGGAGGACGTACAGGGAGACCAAAGTGCTCTTGGCATGCCCGGGCATGATGTGATTGAGTAGGACGGCAGCTGGGTCCATTAACAAGTAGCTGCTCCATAGAAATTCTCCCTGTGCAGTCCACTGAAACTTATGCGTGGAACTTCGTCCCCTCCCAAGTGGGGATTAGACAGTCTATTTATTTTGCTAGAATTTCCTTAGCACGTGGAGGTATTGCAGTATGGAAGAAGTCAATGTCTTGGCATGTTTTTGATCAGTTAGATGAAGGCTGGAGGCTGTTGCCTGGAAGATGTAAGCAGGATCTTTTTCCCAATTAGACTCAACTTAAAAAGAGGGGGTTTTGATCCTTTTTGCGTGGGATCACACATAGGTTGGAGTCATTTGTAACAGCATGGTGACTCCTTGTGCTCCATTTCAGCGACATCGTGCATGGCTTTGCAGAAGGTTGTTTTACTCCAAAACACGGGCTAACTTTCTCCATGTATTCCTTACAGATACTCTCCTCATTGACTATCAGTTCACCTTCAGCCTTTCCCAAGAGGATGATCGCTATTACACAGCCATCAACTTCGTAGCAACACCCGAAGAGGTAAATTTTCTACTTTAGAGATATGTTTATCTTCCTGTGGCCATGGACACGATGATGAGTCTCCAGGTGTTGTCTCATCATGTGCCATGTGTGTCCAGTTCCACAAAGCAACCAGAACTTTCTGACCTTGGCTTGGCCATCCAGTTTCAAGTCTTCATGGTAAAATTTCATAAGGAACCACAGCTGATTCTTTACAGTTGTTAGAACAACCTCTGAGCTAATCCAGTTTTCCTTACTGTTCACCCTGCACCTTGTCTCTGCTCCTCCTGCTATATTCTATGCAGGTGACTTGTTTTATTCTTTATTATGCTTTCCCTGGGGAGGAGAATACTGCTTTCAGAAAATGTAAATAGTTTTTTGCTTGGTGTGTTTTCTTCATGTAAATGACAAATTCCAAGATATTTTTTTTTTCTTTTAGTGAAGATTTGCTAGGAAACAAGTAAAATTTTTTTTTTATTTTCCCCCTAGCAAAACAGAGACCTGGACATGTTTATCAATGCATCTAAAAACTTCAACCTCAATATTACTTGGTCCACAAGTTTTGCAGGTAAAGTGAGCATGATCTAAGTTGCTTGGGAGCTTGTTTCAGTCGTCGGTTTCTGACAGATGCAAATTTAATTGGGAAAACAATTTTTTTTTTTAACCTATAAACTTGTTATGTAATGTTCTTAAATGTCGGGCCTGGAGGCAGAGGTACAATGTTACAAAGAACGATGTTTTTCCATCTTAATATTGTGTTTTAGAAACATCAAAGGTGCAAATTTGATTTTTAGTGATGAATATTTTGGCGTACGGTGATTTAGATAATGCAATGCAGCTTAAAATAGTAGCGTTCAGATGAACAGTTTATTTCATAACGTTAGAATTCAGGATGATTTGCCCTTTTGTTTGTCATTTAAAATACTCATCAGAACATCTTTTCTTGCTGCTTTTTAACATTGGAAAACAGCTGGCACACAGGCTGGGGAGGAAATTCCAGTTGTTTCAAGAACCAATATAAAAGAGTACAAGGACAGTTTCTCCAATGAGAAATTCGATTTCCGCAACAATCCGAACATCACTTTCTTCGTTTACGTCAGCAATTTCACCTGGCCGATAAAAATACAGGTAGGAGCACTTAACGTGTGTATAATTATTTAAAGATACTTTTTTCTTTCTCTTAAGCAATACGTGCTTTGTGTTGTCCAAGCTGACCCGGCTCTCATCGTAATCCTGCAGCACACAGAGGGGTTGGATGGTCCTGATGAAGAGCAAAGAGGTGCCTCATCTTCTGATGTTGCTTCAGCCTAGGGGCTCTGAAAATGTGCTGTGAAATGATTGTGGGATTATTGCTTATTGACAGGGCTATGTTCTAACCAGGTCTCTGACTTTAAATGATATTGAAGAAAACGAAAGACTCATATAGCCAAAAAAAAAATACAACAAAATGAGAAAACAGTGGCAATGTTCTTCTTCGTGTCTCTCTTTAATGTCTTGTTTGTAGAAGGTGCAGTTTGAGGGCCATCCCCTGTTCTCCTTGTGCTGCCCAAGACTTGTGGTACATGCAGAATAAAATAAAACTCATTTTTTCCCTTGATTCAGTGCAGTCAGTTAACATGCATGTTGCCTCGGGTGTCAGACTGTGATGATAAGGTTAGTGCTGAAGAAGCAGCGGATGAAGCTCGGTGGATTGTGAAAACACTCGTAGATCACAGACTGCAGTCACACAGACTCCTCAACTGCTGTGCCAGATAATAATTCAGAGGCGTCTTGGCCACCTTCTTGCTCGGGGCTCAGTCAGGTCTGAACCCGCAGTGTATTCAGAGTGATACAGGTGCCCTTTGAAAGCCAGAAGTGCTTTTGGGTCTGGAACAGAGAGCTCAGGTGAGGCTCTGTATTTGAATTCTGCCTTTTTCAAGAAGCTTGGTCAAATGGGGGAACCCGAATTCTTCCATCTTCACCCTTACTCAGCCAATTATTATGTGAAAGCTGACGACTTCACATTCATTTACTTGATATTTCAGACACATCAGTTGCACAAACTGACCATAGGGTCACTTCCAACAAAGATAATGCACGTGATAGTATTGAGCAAGGACAGGAGGTTCACCTGGAAAAAAGCTCCTTAAGCTATAGTGATCTTCTTAAAAGGTATTTCCTGAGCTTTAAAAAAAAGTATTAGAAATACTTGTGAAATGTTTGCATCGCCTTCTGGTACAGACGGTGGGTTTAAGTACTCAGGAAACTGCCATGGAATCATAGAATCATTAAGGTTGGAAAAGACCTCCAGGATCATCAAGTCCAACAGGCTGACTTTAGACTGCATTTTGTGGTTTTTTTGATATCACTTATAATATTGGTAATCGTTTTCCAGCTGGTGAGATTTTACTTTACAGATTGGTAAGTCTTAGTTCGTTGTCAAGTCCTGGTTTTTAGCTATGGGGGAAACCTTGATGTCGTCGGATACTCAAGCAGCAGCTCCTAAGCCTCATTCTTTTCATTTAAGATCAGCGCTGCGTTCAGTAGAGAAAGTAATGTCCTGAGTATAAAGGTGGACACTTGTATAATTATTTTTTAAATCTTCAAGCTTCTTTTTTATCAAATGGGTAATCACAGGAGTCAGAAAAAATTCATATTCTATTTTTGACTTACGTTGACTGATGGTTTACCTTCCATAACCAGCGCTGTACCTACCCTAAATTATTTGCTTTGCTATTTCTTGATGCAGAGCTGTGCGTCAACGACTTTGTAGATGTTTAAGAACAGTGCTACCTCCTGTCCCTTAAGCTCTCCTGTGTTTACTCCTGCCTGCCCTTACAGAGAATTTCTGCTAGCTTTTCCTAAGCCAGCATTGTCACTGAGCTTAAACGTCCCCTCCATCTCCCTGTTTGGCAGCCGGGTCTCCCCCATTCCCTGGATGAATTTGGACAGGTCATATCCTCTCTCAGCCTTTGTGTGTTGGCTTAAGCAGACAAACCCTCATCCTCTTGTCCTGTGAAACAGGTTATTCAAGTTCAGTTGCCTCTTTTTTTTTTTTTTTTTCTTTTTTCTTTTTTTCTTGTGCTACTCTCACCTGTGTGGTTTTGGTCAGCCTTGTATATGGTCATGGAGATCAGGTCTCACCGTTGCTTTGTCCAGCGCTATCTCTAGGTTCTTTATGGACCTTTTGCAGTTTTTTTATGGCAGTATTTTGCTTTGCTCATTCTCATGGCTACAGCAATTAATAGTCCTTATTCATTTTAATATGAGCTAACACACCCTGGTCTTTCCCATCCCTGGTTTCCAGCTGAGGAGCTCCCAGGCTTGATAGGAACGTTCTTCTCGGTCCCCAATAGCATCATAAAATGTTATCCTGCTGCTGTTACTGGTTAATATTGCCAGTCCTGAAGATCATCTAGTTGTTATTCTGTGTAGTCATTTTCCCTGTTTTTATTGATGTTGATTTTGTCAGCAGGTTGTGCAGTTAACACACTTTCTTTTGGGGTCTGTGTCATTAGTGAAGATATTGGCCCAAGTCTGGCCAAATGCCATCCTTGAACTTATTTCTGTCCCCCTAACTCCTATGATTCTTGAAACAATCCTCGCCGTCTTTATCCTGCCCAGGAATTTCCAACGTATTGGAATCCATGATGAAATTTGGATTCGCTCAGCTGTACTTCCTAGGTCTATACCATTCATTATTTTTACAGACAGAAAATCACGGGCTGGCATATCACAGTTCAGCATTCTCAGCTCTGTCGCATGTTGAATTCAGTTTTCCATTTATTTCTTCAGTTCTTTTATTCAAAACTTGTCCTGAAACTTTGCGTGCTGTCGAGGTCTTGGGAGCACGAACACGTGGATTCTCGCTCCTCCTCTAGGTACAAGTTGGAAATTTTCCACGTTGCCACGCTCAGCGGGTAGATCACTTAAACATCCTGGCTCCCAGAGGCACTATTCCATGTGCCATTTCTTTTGGAAATTCTTTGGGATCCATGCTGTCTGCTTTCACTGGCTTTGAACACATTTGAGTTTTGTCTCCACCTTGGCTGGTGCCTTGTGTAACTTCAGTCCCATTAGGCACTTTGCCTTCCACCTATGTTCAGTGTCCTTGTCCTTAATGAAAACTCGAATTTAGTTTTAGGGATGTAGCTTATTCTTGCAGCATACCCTCTTCCTGTTCCCTTTCTGCTCTCCTTCACTGGTGTGGCTGAAACATCTCTCGCTCTTTTGTTTATCATTTGCTGAGATCCAGCCCAGCTTGACTTTTGGCAGTTCTTATTTTATCTCTCTCCTACTTGCTGCCTTCTTGCTAATGAATCCTTTCCTCTCCATTATACATAGACTCTTTAATTGTTCCTAATCTCCTTTTTTGAGGTTACTTCTGAGGATCCAGCTTTCAAATAGTTTCGCAACTTTGACCTGAGAGATGCACGTAGATGGCTGTTTCCCATTCCTCATCTCGTTAGTCCACTTGATTTACTTTCTTATTTAATTTCTCCGAGTTAAAAAGAGGGAACTTTGATTCTCTTACAACGCTTACCTTGTTTTATCCCCAATTTAATATGAAGTTAACTTCGTTACTTTGCTGTGGCTTTGTCGCCCTTCTCCAGGAAGCCCACCTGCACCTCCTTTTGCTGGGGATCTCATCGTAGCTGGACACAGTGTCCCAACCATAGGAGACTCCAGTCTGCATTTAGCATTCCTAAAGCTGACAAACAGCACGATGTTCTTCACAGAATCCCAGGGCAAGTGACTTGCTAATTAGAACTACACAGAATCCCAGAAGGGTTTGGGTTGGAAGGGACCTTCCAGACCACCCAGTGCCACCCCCTGCCATGGGCAGAGACACCTCCCACCAGCCCAGGTTGCCCAAAGCCTCATCCAGCCTGGCCTTGAACCCCTCCAGGGATGGGGCATCCACAGCTTCTCTGGGCCCCCTGGGCCACTGCCTCACCCCCCGCACAGGAAAACATTTCTTCCCAATATCTCAGCTCAATCTCCCCTCTCTCAGCTTCACCCCGTTCCCCTCGTCCTGTCCCTGCCCCCCCTGATCCAGAGCCCCCCCATCTCTCCTGTAGCCCCCTTTCAGCACTGGGAGGTGCTGGAAGGTCTCCCCGGAGCCTTCTCTTCTCCAGGCTGCACACCCCCAACTCTCTCAGCCTGTCCTCGCACGGGAGCTGCTCCAGCCTCGGACCATCTCCGTGGCTCCTCTGGCCCCGCTCCAGCAGCTCCGTGTCTGTCCTGTGCTGAGGACCCCAGAGCTGGGGGCAGCACCCCAGGGGGGTCTCACCAGAGCAGAGCAGAGGGGGACAATCCCCTCCCTCGCCCTGCTGCTCACGCTGCTGGGGGTGCCCCCAGGACACGTGTTGCAGACTGGTTTTCCCATCTCAGAGCCTTGCAGTTAAACTGTTAAACTTTAAGCAGCTGCAAAACACCTTTCAATTTCCCTTTTGCAACCAGAGTGTTTTTAATATCAGAAGCATGATGAAGTCAGTGAAACCCTGCCACTGCCAAACTGCTGGAAAACATTCCCTCCTGTGTGTGTGCGTCACCTTGCAGCTTACGCCTGTGTTTGCTCTGTTCCTGGGCAGTGCAGCATGTCCAACGGGTATTTTGAAGCTTTTTTTTTTTAATATCTTAAGGAACAGTTATCCTTACTCTCTTCTATCATGGCTTATTTTTAGTTTATATACAGTAGAGGTATCGAAATATAAGTATTTGTGAATATATAGAAAATCTTGCTACAGAGGACTTCAGAAATGTACTGTCTTTACTGCAGAGCAGTTCATCTACAATCCACATTATTATTTTTTTTTAAGTATTAGAAACTGTATTCTGAAGTCCTTGATTGAACGCTGCCTCGCTTTCTCTCTCTTGCCTGGTAAAATCTGCACTTGGAGAGTATAAATGCTCTTTTGTGTTAGAGATAGCTGTGTCCTTGCCAATGCTGAATTCTGGTTTGATTTTTTTTTTTTTCTTATTGCTCCACCTCTCTTCAAAACCACTTCAGTTCAGAGTTGGTTTTTTTAAGTATTTTGGCTTAGGATGTCTTTCCCTGCCTGCTTTATTGACTTGATTATTTTAGAAAAGAACCAAAAGCTGCAAAATGCAGAAAACCTTCAAACTGCAGCAATCTGCTTCCTAACACCTCCCGTCTGAGTGGTTTCCGAGTATGAAAGCTACGTCGCAGAGCTCACTTAACCCCTTAGCTTGCCAAGCTTTTTTGAAAACCCAGGTAAGGTCTTGTTGAAAATATCTCGATGTTTCCCTTCTCTCTGCTCCGCGGCTCCTCTCTGCTAACAAACTTTGTCTGGCACGGCCACGGTGGCTTTAGAAACGTTGTGCAAACCCCAGTTAGTTCATTTTTTTCTCTTTTTTTCTCAGAAAGCTCTGTCTTAAATATTCCTGATCTTCCACCCAACTGAGTGCACCCTTTGGCAAAGGACCTTTAGTGGATGTCGTTAGGGTTGATGGTTTTGTGTGGTCATGTAAATGTCATATGATTCCCCCTCTCCCCAATTTTTCTGGGTTTTTTTTTTTTTTTTTTTTTTAAATCTTTCTTGTGCATTTGCTTTGTTATTCCTTCCAAATGTCTCTCAGATGAGAAAAGGAGCTAGAACGCAATAATCAGCTGTAGGATATTGCAGTGAGGGGCAAGGCAAGGCAATGCAGCAACCTGCAGAGGACTGCTTTTCATAGGTTTCATTCCAGACAAAATTCAGCTCGTTCAGAGATGAAACTTCAGTTCTGGAGCTGACGAGTAGTTAAATGGTGAGGATTTGAAACTCTCTTTGATAGGTGTGGAAGTGGCAGGAGTTTTTAACAACGTTTAAACTACCAGATATCTGGAGCAGATTCCAGTAAGGAATCGCTCTCCTGAATGCACAGGGTTGGAAATTTGAGCTTTTAGCTAACTTCAACCCTTTTTAACGACTGGAAACAGCTTCCAGTTGATGGTGTTTTCCACCACTCACTAAATACAAACTCGTGTTCTTGTCTTCTTTCGTACCCAAACTATTGTTTTCATTAACATTCTGTCCCATTTGATTTTAGATTATTTTTTTTTCCCTCCCGGATTCAGAGCCCTCACTACAAAGCCTTTTTTGCATTAATCTCTACTTTCTGAGTCTGTGTAAGATGCCTAGGAGCTGATTAAGGAAAAAACCCACAGTTTGTAATTGTATCATTAACTGGCAATTGCCTCCTCTCTTTGCCTCGCGTTGGTTGAAGTATTTTAATTTCAATGCGCTTAAACGTTAATTATGAACCAAATGCTTCAAGGAACAAAAAGAGGCGAAGGGATTTAGCAGCCTCTTGCATACAAAACATAAAATTTGCCAAGTCTCGCTCGATATTCGCTATCTGTTGTTTGCTCAGCGATTCATCGTCACGTCGGGCTTCAAAAAAGTGCCACCGTGAGCCCGTAGCGTCGCTGCACGTGCTGCTTGGTGGAGCGCTCCAACAGGCAGCTTACACTGGTTTGAGGACTAGAAATAGTTGATAACCGGTGGGAAATTCTCAAGTCACTCCAATTGCTGCCTTCCACTCTGGTTTCATAAAGGCTGAAATGGCAGAATAGCTCAAATTGCTTCTGCTCTCTACATTTTTCAGTTTCTCAGACTTCTGCAGGGGCTGTTGAAGCTTTTATTTTTTTTCTGGGTTCCTCCAGTTGATTTATGTCAGGGCTGTGGGTCTGTGTAGTCTCTTCTGAAGCTTTATTCTTTTCTACGCGGAAAGTTTAATAGCTTAATACAGTCGCATAATGTGTTGTCATAATTATTCCAGATTTTTCAAAAGGCTGCTGTTTCCTGTGATAGGAAACTATTTGTGAACCTACTCAAAATGTTGAATTGCTGTCTAGTTCACCTGCTGAAATCATGAATCCTGAACCGAAAGGTGGAAGCAATTCATCCCCTTTAAATTGATCGCTGCTTTCCCAGGAGCTGCCAAATTTCAAGCGCACGAAGCCGGTAACAAATGGGAGACCTGAAAATTGAGGACAGCCTCACATGTGCTGTAATTAAATCAACCTTTCGCTTGCAGCCTTTTTTTTCGGTGACGGACCGGGTGGCTGTCACCATCCTGTGCCTATCCGTCCACGGCATCCCTGCTGCTGTGTGTCGGGAAACGGCGGTGAGCAAAACATAAACCGTTCCGTGCGAACCTCTTGGATGATGTACTCTTTAACGAACTGCTTTCCTTTGGGGCCCTCCCGTCGCTGCCTTCTGCTGCTTTTGTTAACTTACCGCTGGCGCAGACATTGCCGGGGTGGCTGCATCCCAAGTTTTGAAGCAAAATCCCCATTTTAGCGCTCCGGTTAAGAGCCGCGCGGCTGCGGTGGAATAACAACTCAAATCGATGTGGGAGTACGATTCCGCTCTGAATAAAGCTTTCAGAAGTGACGCTTTCTTGGATTCGAGTGCTTTGTGTATTAGACCCGCGACTACTAATTTTGATACATTTTTATGACCTTTTTCTTCTTTCTTTTGTTGTTAGTCGTAGGGAACAGCCTCAGCTCTGTTTATTCCCATCAAAAGATTTCTGCTCTGCCTCTTGTTGCAGCCCAAGGGTTCGCTTTGGGGTTGTATTATTTTTCACTAATGGCCTCCTTTGACCTGTAAAACATTTCCTACTGATTTACAATGATATGCTGAAAATGTATGTAGGCATGTAAGAGAGCTGCTTCTCTTCCCCTCTATTTGGCTCTGCAATAACGTTGGAAATGTGGCTTTTTCTTCCGCCAGTAGAGGTTTCCTGCGTTAGTACGTAGGTAAAGTTCCCATGGAGCCATATGCTGCTGGTGTCAGCTGTATTTCGGAGTAGAGATGGATTATGAACTAGACTGAGACTCTGCTCAGGAATGGCTCTCTGGCTGATGAAAGCAGGTTCGTTGTCTCTTACGCTGAGCGCGGCTATTTAAGTGGGAAATAATAGCCGGTATTTTATAAAGTGCCAGGAATTACATTCCTAAAAAGCCTTCACAATCCTCAGACAAAGCTCTTACTCTGATCTTTATCATCATTATTTCAATGTTTGATGGTTCTCGTGTCCAGCAGTGTGCAAATACCGAAATCTTCCCCAAGTTCTCCTTTTTCAAAGGAAATCTTCATTCAAGCCATTTTGGATCAAATTTCTTCTTCTGATACTCCTTCCCCATCCTGCTGGTTTTCTTGGCAACGTAACCCCTAAAACAGGTGGTCTCCATTACCATGAATCTTAATACCACTTTCAATTAAGCTTTCATTTGCCTTGCTGTTCGGTGTTCCGTGTGGCTGGGGAAGCCTTTGTTTTCTTGCAGAGCTTAATGATGGATGGCAGTTGGCTGCAGCCAAGGAAAGCTTTGGGGTACCCTGAACTCCTGCCGGCTGAAGAAGACATTCCCCCTCTGCTTTAAAAACTCAGATCCCACGCTTCCACCTTCCTTTTATTTTAGGCTTTTGACCTCTTTAAGGTGACACGAATGTTAGCAGCAGTGATGCTCTCTAGGGTTACCTCTTTGAGGTTTACAGCCCAACTCAAAGGCTTTGATAACGCTCGGAATAAGAGAGAGCGAAGAAACCGCACCGCAGTTCAAAAGCAGGGTCAGGAACTGACTCTTAATACCCTGATTCGTCTCTGGAGGAAACATTAGTTATTTGATACAAGGCATAAATATCCCTGAGGACCAGACATGGCCCGTGGAGGTTTCGGGCTTTTCTCAAAATTCGTGTCGTTCCGTAATCAAAAGCCACGGGCTAATGGAATAGAAAGCTCTCAGTAAGGGTAAAGGGAAAGAAAAAAAGTCTTTGTTGTTGGTCAAAGAGAATAAAATCCATATAGATAGGTAGTGATTGCTTTGATAAAATAATTATGTAGGCTTGAAACCGTACTGAGGATGGGGATCGTGATAACTTCCCTGCCAGGTCCCCAGCGTGCCTCATGCACCTTTAATGAGGAGGAGATGTAGGTGCGGAGATCTAATCATCCTGAGCTCTCTGGGACTCTTCTGTTCCCAAAATGTTCTTTGGCTTTTGCTTCTGAAAGCACTGGAATGCCAAAGTTGTTTGCTAATGATGTCCCTTGCCTTTATTTGGGTCTAACCGCAGGTGCTTTGGAGCCTCTCTCACTGCATCTCTCTTTGCTTGAAACCCAACAACGAAACGTTAAATCCGTTTGTTAATCTGATGACATTTGCTGTTGAACGTAATGACTTTTTTGGAGACATGCAATTACGTGCTGGGTTGTTTGTTTTTTTTCAGAACAGGCAAACTGACATCTTCTGCTGGGGACGGAAAGACTGAAAGCAGAACAGTGAAATGATACTTTAAAAACACGAAACAGCTGCTTGCTTTTTAGCTGCTCCTGCCGCCTTATTTTTGTGCCATTTCTCTCCTTTTAGAAGTTGTTCCCTTTCGTATTAAGTAGTATTTTTGTTAGCAGCTTCTTAAATCCTTAAAAACGAGGGTTCTCTCAAAGGCAGTTAACCCTTGCTAGGATGTGGTGTAACTTCAGGACTTCTAACTGGAGCTGCTGGCTTCAGCGAGCCTGGAAATTGGTGACACTAAACTTGCCGCAGGTGCTGGGTTGTTGCCTGGGATGCTGATCCTTTTGCCATCGAAATCTTGGGGTTTTATACCCACGACTTGAGCGGTACTTGGGAGGAGCTGGAGGAACTGGTGTATCTTTGTTTGTGAGGTTTATTGTGATATCTTTGTGTAGCATTGGAAGTCTGCTCGTGTGGCTGTTGCAAAACTTGAGCTGCATAAATAGGAAAAGTTATAGGAGAACGGAGAGATATAGATTGAAATTCAGATTTAATAATACCAGGAGGATTTCTTAGGATGAGGTTTTTTCTTGGATATGAAAATAAGCTATGTATGGATTGTCTTACTTTTACAGGAAGCTGATATTTTTTTTTTCCTTTTAAGATGCAGGGCTGGAAAGCGTAATAGAAAAAAAAATGCAGAATTAATTTTCTACTGAAGCAAAGTCCACATTAGGCAATTAATTTCTCCTGGGTGAGGCCCGGGGTGGTGATGTACTGCTTGCTTACAGTTGCTATACTTGTGTGCTGCGTAGCTCTTGAAAATACAGTATGTATGTAAAATACAGCTGAATGTAAATGTAAACCTCGAGTTCAAATATATTTCAGAAAACGAGCCATGTGGGCTGTTGCTGGGAAGCTTTTACAGCTACTGAAAGAGCTAGATATATTTCCTTCTACAAAAGCTTATTTAAAGAGTCAAAGAACAGTAAGCAGAGTTAATGAAGAGGAAAAAAGCCTACTGCCAATAAAATAGAAGAAGCCAGCGTACTCAAATCCGACAGGAGATACAGCCTGGCTAAACCGCGGGGGGAATAATCTGTCCCGTAAAAACCGAGGGTGACAAACCCAAAAAGCTTCAGGCTTGTTAGTGAACAGACACGAAGGCGGAGCCGCCAGCGCTCCCATAACAGCTCTCGGATGGCTCGGTGGATCTGCTTTTCTTCAAAACAAACCAGTTCTGGAATGTGGCTACAACTTCTTTTGCTCTCACTGAGTTTCCTGACTTCATATTATTAAGGTTTTTCTTTTTTTTTTTTTTTTTTTCCTTACCCTATTGGCAAATCCTGCTGGCAGGCAGCAGGGAGTCGGGGTCAGCGCGGTGTGGTACTGTCACAGACTTGTGTAGGAATAAATTTCTGGCATGATTGGGGATTTTTTGTTGTTTTCTTTTTTTCTTTTTTTTATTTTTTCTGAATTGCTTTCATTTTCCTTTTTTTCTTTTTTCTTTTCTTCCTTAATTATGAATGTCATGTCTAGTTATTTCTTAAAATAGTTCCTATAGCCGGACCAAAAGTCTCCTTAAATTACGTGAATATTTTGACCATGGGGATTGAAATAAACCACAGTAGATGGATTTGTACGTTCAGTTTTTTACTGGGAAATTCCTCATGACAAAATGGTGAAATACAGGTCCTAGAAAGCCTTTAGCGATAGATAGTAACTCCTTTTTTAATGCTAATAAACGAGTTTATTTACTCCTTTTCCCCTCTCCAGCAGTGTTGTTTTTTCCTGGTAAAATTTCTTTAGCACAAAATCATAGCCGAGGCTCTCAACAAATAAAACCTTGATGGATAAACCAGCCCAGCCTATGATTTCTGACTTCCCAGCTTTCCAAACTGTTGGTGATCCTGGGTGAGGAGACAGCCCTTCGATCAGCCCTTGCAGGAGCTCGTGTACGCTCTGCTCCGCAGCAGAAAGTTTCTTTCCAAAGTACTTGATGTTTTTTCCTCTGCTTTTATGTTGGAAACACAGCCCAGGCTGACAGTGCTCCAGCTCGTGGGTATGCAGTGGAGAAAAATACATTTATTAAAGCTTTATTTCATAACTATGCAAGTGCATAATTAAAAAAAAAAAGTCCTAAAATGGGTTGAACTTTCAATTATTGCATGAGTCTTTGGGTTTTCAATGTACTTTTTTTTTTTTTCTTCTCCTTGGAAACAGGTAGTTTGTTGAAGGTCAGCTTGTTTTTTGGGTTTTTGTTGTTGTTGGTTTTTTGTTTTTTTGTTTTAATTACTGGCACTTTACGTAGTAGCGTGACCCCAGGTTCGAAACAGTGTGTGCCTTTGGTGTTGTGTAATAATATGAGAAGTGTTGTCGCTAAAAGCTATTTTTATTTGGTTATTTATATAAATATATACATACTTTACTTTCAACTATAGATATAATTTTTATATATATAGTAT
>NW_010100193.1:0-3543 GCF_000699245.1 Pterocles gutturalis
TGTTTTTGTTTTTGTTTTTTTTTTTTCTCGGTGGAATAACGGGATTATCTTAATGGGGAAAGAGGTAGGCCTGAGGATGCCTTCGGGGTGCTTGTGGATGAGTTATGGGGGGGTTGAGCCTAGTGTCCCCAAGGTTTGAGGGGAGCCAGCCCCACTCATAGGGGTTCACATCGTTGCAGTGATGTTTTCTGTAAGAAAAAAAAAAAAAGTGGTTTTCCCCCAAAAGTGCCAGCAACCTGCCCCCAGCATGAAGGGCAAAGCCCCGCTTCCTTCTGCCCGCTTGTCCCCAAGGGTGGCATGGCTGCAGCGAGGGGGTACGGGGTGTGCTGCCCTCCTAGTTGCTCCTTTAGGTCGCCCTGTTTGTCCCACAGCCCGAGGCCCCGCACGGCGAGCAGCACAGCAGATCCCCGAGGAGATCCTCAGCAACACGGAGCTGCGGGAGGCAGCGGAGGCCCTGCCCCGAAACTACAACTTTGAGATCCCCAAGAGCGCATCCGGCAGGCTCAGGCCAGGAAAGGTGAGCGCTGGCCCAGGGGATTAGGGATTTTGGGGCTGCAGCATGACAAGTGGAGCTGCTGAGCTCCCCGGGGACGAGGGGACCTGCTTGGTCTGGGGTGCAGGGCTGGTGAGGCTGGGGCAGGGATGGTGCTGAGCTGCCCGGTGTGCCCCAGCATGTTTAGGCTCTGTCTTGGCAAGCTCTTCTTCCCTTGAGGGGGGTTAATAGATCTGTATCTCTGGATTATAATCACATTGGACAGGACAGGTTGAGCTGCGCAGACCTGTCAGCTTGTGAGATGTGTCTGGGATGCCAGCCAGGTCCCTGCTGCTCTCTCCTGTCCTCTCCCTGTGCTTTCCTGCCACGCTGCCGGTGCTGGAGAGGGGGAGCCCCACAATGCACAGCTCCAGGGGGGCTGGAGGGGCTGGTGAGAAGCTGGGCCACACTGCACCCTGGTCTGAACCTTCTTCGGGGTCCCTGGGGAGTTGTTGTAGCCCCAGAGGGGTGGGGAGTGGCCATGGTGGCCCGGGAGCAGGCACTGCGGCTCCCTGTGCTTTCCTGCCACGCTGCCGGTGCTGGAGAGGGGGAGCCCCACAATGCACAGCTCCAGGGGGGCTGGAGGGGCTGGTGAGAAGCTGGGCCACACTGCACCCTGGTCTGAACCTTCTTCGGGGTCCCTGGGGAGTTGTTGTAGCCCCAGAGGGGTGGGGAGTGGCCATGGTGGCCCGGGAGCAGGCACTGCGGGGTGGTGCCAGGGCTGTCCCCCCGCAGTGTGCACATCCTGCTGGGGCTGAGCTGGGTTTTGGTGTGTGATCAGCTACAAGCATCAGGGCATGGAGCCTCCCTCTCTGTCCCTGGGTGTCACCAGCGTCCCCACCCTCGCTTCACACACAGGGTTCATGCCCCGCTCGCGGGGTTGTGTGGGGCCGGGGGGTCTGGGCAGAACCAGATTTGAAATGCTGTGTCCTCCTGGGAATGTCTGTGCTTGCTGCCACTGGGCTGGCAGGGCTGGCAGGCGGCACGGGGATGTTCCGGGAGCTGCTGCCTGAGCTGGTTCCAGCTGCGATGCCGAAGGGATGGAGGTTTCAGGGCTGTCTGGTCCATCCTGGCTGCGGTGTGGGAGGCAGAGCTGCCCATCAGGACGCAGCGAGGCCGCCCAGCCGTGCCGTGCCGCTCTGGCTTTCATTGCCGTGTTTTGCTGCTTGGCACCTCCTAATTAAATGTAAATACGCGGCTGGGATTTAGGCTTCAGAGCTGGGAGCGGAGCCCGTCAGCCAGCCAGCCGTGCTGGGATTTGAAAATCTGTGCGTGCAGAGCCCAGCCAGGGGCTCGTTGCTGGGGGAACGCAGCTTCCCGCTGGGCTGCAGCCAGCCCTGCCTGCACCCTGCCTGCTGTGGGGTTTGGGGGGCTGGGGTGTCATCCCCTGTCCCCATAGTGCCGTGCCAGTGGAGGGTGACCCAGCTGCCTCCTGCCAACTCCTCGCTGCAGGCAACAAAGCTGTTTTCAGGGCTCTTGGGAGCAGTCTGGGGTGGAGGGCGGTCCCAAATGGTCTGGGGAATGCTGGGACCCTGAGCTGCCCGACCTTGCTAGGGCTGGCAGGGGCTGGCAGAGCACGGGCAGCTTTCCTTGGGCCCTGCGGCTCGGAGCAGGGTGGAATGAGCCCCGTTTGGGCCAGGTTTTACACAGCTCTGCGCTGGCCAGCAGGCTGGGCTTGGCAGCGTGGGGATTTCTGTTAGAGGGGGATCTGGAGAGGATGTTTGGATAGATATTGCTGGAGCTGGGATATCTTAGTGGGATCGGAAAGTGAAACGGCAGTGGGATTAACGAGGCCTCGTCCTTTCATCTCCCCCAGCGTGGTCCTGGCTCCTCCCCACTGCCCCAGGGCAGCCTCAGGGTACCTGTGGGGGGCTCCTGGCTGGACCCCAGGCACTGGGGGACCCAGCTGGGCTGCAGAGGCAAAGGGATTGTTCCGAGCTACGAGGAGGGAGCAAACCAGGAAACATTACTCGTTGATGAATAAATTCCTGCTAGGCACAACGCTGTGGTGTGGCTGACCACCCTCCCGAAATGGGGAGAGAATCGGGGAGGGGAGGTGCGGAGAAGGGCAGCGAGGACGATCAAAGGTTTGGAACAGCTTCTGTACAAGGAGAGATTAAATAGACTTAGATCCTTTAGCTGGAAAAGAGGCGAATGAAGGGGGATATGATAGAGGGATATAGAGTTGTGAATGATGCGGAGAGGCTGAACAGAGGATGATTATGCACTCTTTCTTGTACCAGGAGAATCAGGGGCACGCATTTTCATTATTAGGAGTGAGTTTAAAATAAACAGAAGAAAGTACCTTTTCCTGTGCAGCTCATAATTAAAATCTGGAATTCATTACTGTGGGAAGCAGGAGACACCAGCAGTGTCAGCGGGTTCAGAAAGGGATGAGGTGTGTGTGCAGGGGCCGGGTATGAGCAGGGAGGGTGGAAACGGCCTGAGGCAGGACCACGTGCACCCCACCTGCCAGAGCCACCTGCAGTTTTGGACAATTTCTGGCTGTTTTGGGGAGGGTCGTTCTGCAGCTGCTGCTTGAGCTGTGTGTGCTGGTCCTGGGGGCTGGTGCCCAGGTCCCTGCTTCGGGGCATCCCTTCCAGCCCCTCCTAACTGGGAGATGTTTCTCTTCCCAGTGGCCCTGCAGATGCCAGAAGGGCTCCTCATGTTCGCCTGCACCATTGCGGACATCATCGAGCGGTAAGGTGATGGCTTTTCTGCACTCCCTGACTTGGCTCTGGGGGCTGGGGAGGGGATGGGGGCTGCTGCTAAAAAAAAGGCAGCGCTGCCTGGGCAGGATGAGGCCCAGGGCTCCTGCTGAGGGGGGCATAGGGGACCCCAACGTGGCTGCCCTTGTTGGGGACACCTTGCCCACAGCTTGGCTGGCACAGGCAACACTTTGCGGGTCACAGGGACATGCTGCCAGCCCTGGGGACAGATAGGGACCGTCACCGTGCCAGCTCAGCCCTCACTGCTCAGCTTCTCGTCCCCTCGCTGCTCTACCGGGAGCT
>NW_010100193.1:3684-3926 GCF_000699245.1 Pterocles gutturalis
GCTGCAGAGGTCTCCTGCCCTCCTCCCCCGTGTCCTCGTCCCCACAGCCCTGCCACTCTCAGGGCAGCACAGAGGTGCTTCGGGGCAACCCTTCTCCATCTCGGGAGGCCCAAGGCCACAATGATGGCCTGGACAGACCGACTACACTCCTGCCAGGCAGCCCCTTCCCCGCAGCTCCTCTCCTGATTTTCTGTGCCGCTTGGGAGGTGAGGTCGGAGGCACCGGAGGGGAGCTGGGGTTTG
>NW_010100193.1:3990-5478 GCF_000699245.1 Pterocles gutturalis
TTCTTCCCTCCCTCCCTGCCAGCTTTCTGCCCGCTGCGGCTGCCCCCTCCCCAGCCCGTCTGTTTTGCACAGTGAATTAGCACTAATAGCACTGCGTGCCTCGTCTGCTATCGGGGTCGCGGCACTCGTTAGTAAGCTGCCTTCCTCACCTCCCCACCGCCGTTAGCCGAGCAGCCGCCGTGCCAGGTGGGAAGGCAGCCATGCTGGAGGGCTTTGTCCCCGCGTTGCCATCGTTTCCCCCGCGGGACCGCGGAAGCCCCCCACTTGGGCTGAGTGAGGGAGCGGTGGGAAGGTGGGCGCAGGCAGGGGAGAAGCGCGGGGGGCAGGGGACGGGTGTGAGTGCGGGCGGCTCTGCGTGGGTTTGTCCCTTTAAGTGGCGCTGCCTCCTCTTCGGCTTTGGCACCCAGCCGCTTTCATGTCTCCGACTTCAAAGGCAGCGGATTAAGGGGCTCTTTTATCTGAATGAAACCTTAAGCCCCACTTCCCGGTGGATGCCAGGGTACCGTGCTGCTGTCCCTGCTGGACTCGCCCTCCTGCCAGGGTGTTCTGTGGGGCTGAGGGGGGTGCTGGGACCAGGGGTGCTGTTGGGAGATGGGTGCTGCTCCGGGAGAGGAGCCTGCCCAAGAGCAGGAACATGGCAGCACCCATGGGTGAGCGGTTGGATGAGGGGTGGCTTCAAGGCCGAGCAGGAAGGCCGTATCCTTCCCTTGTTGCCACTGCGTAGCACCCAGAGCCACCCAACTGCTGATCCCTTGCTGGGGACACCAGGTGCCATCCATTATTCCAGCTGGGGATGTGTCAGTGCTGGGTGCCAGCACTGCTGGCTGAGGGCAGGAGTGAGCCCAGCCCTGTCCCCGCTCTCTTGGGGGCGCGCTTGAGACCCGGTTCTGTTGCCATAGGTGAGGTGTGAATCAGGCGATTGGCCTTGTTAGTGCCTGCCTCTTCCTGCTGTTAATATTCATCACGGGTATTCGTGTGGAATCAGGGCCAGGCTGCTGCTCCCCGCTCACCTCCTCACCTGGTGCCGGGGCCGGACGAGCCTCCGATGTGACAGGAATCGCTGCAGCTGTGTGCTCCGGCAGTGGCTGCCCCAGCCCGCCTGGGGACAGTGCCGTGGGGCCCAGGGTGGCATGTCCCCACTGAGGACAGAGGGGACATGAGGGCTGAGCGTCCTGGGGGATACCTGCACCCTTGGGGATCATGGCTCAGTGAGCAGCCCCTCTCCCCAGCCCATCCCCGCAGCCTCCTGCCCCCTCCTTGCTGGTGGGAATTGGGGTTTGGGTGGCTCAGGGAGGACGCGGTGCTGTCTGTGGGTCTGTCTGTCCCTGGCCAGGGGGATGGCGGTGTCACCACGTTCCCCACTGCGATGTGAGCAGGGTCCTGGGGAGCCCTGGCGGTAGCAAGGAGGGGAGGGGGCTGCTAGGTGGGGACCCCTCCAATGCCCTGTTGGGCTCCCGAGTGTTGCATTGGCACTTGCCAAGCCCCGAG
>NW_010100194.1:0-335 GCF_000699245.1 Pterocles gutturalis
CGCGGCGGACCCTCCGCGCCCGCGCCGCCGGTGAGTGCCCGCCACCGGGACGGGGACCGCGACCGGGACCGGGTTCCTCTGTCCAGGCACCTCGTGAATCCGGGTGCTGGGTGGGGGTGGTGTTAACAAACCTGTTGCGCTTGGGGAGGAAGAATCCCCCTTCTTCCCGTGCGCTGAGTCTGACTTTGTAGTTGCCGCAGGTGCGATGCTCCTGCTCCGCTCTCCGCGCCCGCGGGTCTGTTCGTTCAGCTCCCGGGAGGCAACCGCCGGCTCCGGGCGCAGGGGTCGGGCCCCCGGGAGCGCAGCCGGCGTGGCTGGGGAGTAGCGGCTTTTGA
>NW_010100194.1:366-14594 GCF_000699245.1 Pterocles gutturalis
GGCGTTGTGCAGCTGAGGGGAAGGTGGCAGCTATGATAAGTAAAAGACTTGAAGGCAGATAGACCAAAAACCATGCGGTTGGGAGCCAGGGGCTTTCTTTTCGGGAAGGTGTCTTCCTTGGTGGAGTGGCTGCCTCCAGCCAGCACGGTGGGATGTGTCAAGCGTCTCTGAGGTGGATGGACAGGCATCTTTATGAAGATGGATGCCACACCATAGATGACATGTCAGGAAAACAAACACCTTGTCAAGGTATACACGGAAATAGAGATATGAAATTGAGTATTCAAGTAGAAGAAGTGAGTGACATTAGAGTGCTTGATCGTCTTTTTGCTTGGGATCAGAACCCTAGTGCTAGCTGCTGAAAAAACATGCAAACAAAGATTTTGGATGAAGTGCTCGTTTTTCAAGTACAACCTCAGTCCTCATGTGTTTAGAAACAATGTTGTGTGTTCTTACCAAAAGCTGACTTTCTGAGGTTTGGAGTGATATGCCTTATTCAATAGATCAAATATATTGTTTCAGAAAGAGACATAGATCCGTAAGCTTTTGAACTGGGGGGAAGATGCCCACAGGTTGAATGCCAGTTGGAGAAATCACATAAGGGTGAAGAGACCTACAGTAGAAAGGATGCCATGGCAACAAGAAAGCATCAGAGAAAGTAGCAATATTCTCTTATGGAGGGGGAAGAGGAGGAGCATTGCATTCATCTGTATCATGCTGTAGATTAAAATACTATAATTTAGGGTTGGTTGGGTTTTTTTTTCACTAACTTCTCTTTGCAGTAGGTGACTTAAATTTCATTCCCAGGTAAGGGTTCCAGCACCAGAACTCATCAGAAAAATGCACAATACAGCTGAGGGTTGGGTTTTTTGTAGAGCTTGTTGAGTTTCTGTTGTTCTAAACAAAGTGGTTCCTGTGGTTTACAAGCAGAGATGAATTCTTCATCTAGGCAGAACCCCGAGTGAGATTCAGGTTGCAAGTGTTTAGCCAGAATTGAAAGTCTGTATTAATCTTTGATTAATCTTTACATTTTCATTATCTTTATGAATGGCTGAGCAACTTCTTCCTGTTATCTTCTCTAAAGCAGTACTAAAGTGGTGTATTTATACTAGTGGATTTGGATTACACTTAAACTACTAAATTCCATAAATTGCAGGGCAGATGGGAATGGTTGATTCTGAATGTTTTTTTATTTTTTCATTTTTAAAAATTTGTGTTAGTTTTTTTATAAAACTTTTTTTTTGTGCGTGGCTAGATACTAGTTTGTGGTTTTTTCATTTATACACTTTGCATAGGATTCCAGAAATCACATTTCACTAAGAATAATTCAGTTGGGATAATTTTCCAAGGCAATGTCACGACATACTAATCCTTAGGACATTTCCCACCACAACCTTTCTTTTCATTCCCCTTAACAATCCTTGTAAAAAGTGTGTGATTTTAATCCTTTTAGCATTAACATTATGGACTCCCCCCAGCCTTGTTTCCCCGATTGTATTTTTCTTGTAGCAACTTCGGTTTGTATGCCACAGTTTACTTTTTAAAGGTTGTCACTGGTCTGAGGAGGACCTTTCAGGGTCAGTGCTGAAGTAGGAGGCTGGCACAAGTGATGCTGTGCATGTGTATTTTTTTGCCTGTAGTTCTTCCCTAATCTTGTTTTAACACCATTGTTCTGGGGTTTCAGATTATTTCTGTGCTTTTTTAATTAAGAATCGCTAGTTTTGGTCAATATTGTTAATAATCTGGAAACTGGCCAGGATGTGTGGACTTGCTTTCTTTCGCTTCTTAAGCATGCTAGCCCAACAGCCTTTTAAACGCCTTAGCGGGGAGGCCACTACTGTGTGCAGACAGTTTTGGACAGGTGAGAGATGATGTGGGTAATACTTCAGTATCTCCTTGAAAACTTAGAATATCACTTCTTTAGAGCATTCTCTGGGGTTTAACCCATGTGACAAACCTACTTTTTCAAAATTTGGATTTATTCAAAATAAAATGCAGAATAACTGTGTGTGTGTCTGTGTTCATTTTGCATAAAGGGTCTTATCTGAATGTCTTGTAACTCCATGTACGTAGGTGTTCTTATTGTGCAAGAAGAGGAAAATTCTGCATTTTGAAGAACTAATTTCCTCCCTATTCAGACTTGGTTTAGTTTTTCTGTCAAATGCAGAAGTTTTAAATTAGTAATTGCACGTAGTGGTTTGTAGTGATCATAGCTATATTATTTCTCCGCATCCTTCTTATCAGGTACTGTCTACCAATGTCAGAATTTTCCACACTTAGTTTTCTTCACATGTTTGTAGAAATTGCTGATCCTGATGTTTCACACTTATTTGATGAAAAAGTAACAAGTAATAATCCTAAAAGTGTCTTTTATTTTATTTCTTTAATTGTTAATTCCTGAAGAATAATTTGTAGTCTTAATTTCTTTGTCAAAACGGGTTCTTAAATTTTATTTAGCTTGTTTTGATATTAATTCTCAAGTGATAGGGAGTTGTTTTATTGGCAGGAGCTGAGGAAGGGTATTTGTGAGAGAAAATATTTTCAAGAGCTAACATTAAATAGATCACTCATGTGGTTGCCTCTAAACAATCTCTAACTTTAAAGCTGTTATCTTTGTTTTTAATGTACTGACCCAGTTATATTTTGAGTAAAGGGGTTACGTATTGCAGGACTAAAGTACAGCTATTGCTTTAGAAATGAAGCCTTTTCTGCTGTGTTCCTCTCTTCATCATCTGTTCGTGTAATTCTGGTAACAGAAAGCTCAGTGGAAGCCCCCTGCCCAAATTGATGAAAGTTTTGCCATTCAAAACAACAGATCATGTTAAATTTTTACCCATAGAGGAATGTCTGACTTCTTTCTAGCAAGATCTTGAGTGTCATTTGTAGCTATGGCCTCTGGATTATGTGAGTTTTTCACCTATTTTAACCAGGGGCTACACAGTGTAGTGTCCTGGTTCAGTAAAAAAGGAGCTAAATGGCTATTCTGCTGTAGAGTTTCTGATTACAGCAACCTTTTTTTTCTTTATTGTTCAAAGATAATTGTTTTTTTCTTATTGCTTTTGAGCTGAATTTTCCCACAGGATATTTACAGTAGCTCAGAAACAAAATGGTAAGTGAGAAATGTATGAGCACATGAAATACACCTTTTTTATTTTCCTGGGGCATCAATGAAATTGCAGCTGTGAACCAGGTCATTGGTCCTGTCCTAGAGACTGAAAGTCAGATGGGCTGAGTAGTAAAGACTCGCAGGGAGAAATGAGCTACTTTATGGCAGAACTGAGCTATAGTTATATGCGTATGTGGTTGGGGAACAGTATATGTTGTATAGTTGTCAGCCAGTGAGTGAAGAGCTGGATTTCGGTGTGACTCATTGTGGAGCAGATTAAGGGGCCTTGAATAAAATTTAGCTTGTGAATTTAAGAAATGAGCTGTCATCTCTTTCTCCCTTACAGGGGGAGAAAGCCTGGTGAGGAGGCTGTTAAAACTAGGTGTGATGCAGGACAGCTATTACAGCCTGGAGTTCAACGAGCAAATGGTGAGGCAAGGGCAGAAACCAAAAGCGCATGGTGGAGGAAACAAGGCAGAGCTCCAGCATGTTAGGACAGGACAAAAGGACACCCACCTCCAGGGTGTGTGCACATCTGCACACAGCCTGGGAGTTGAGGAGGAGGGTTGAGAGCACATGGTCATGGAGCTGCAGCATTGCCAGGATACCTGTGATGTGGACAGCTCAGATGTGTGGGGCTTAGGTCTGGACAAGAGCTTGTGGGTCAGGGTCAGAGGAGAGGCCGTTAAGTGTGACACTGTGGTGGGATTTGTCATAGAACACCGACCAGGGTAAGGTAGTAGATGGTGCTTTCTGTGAAAAGAACTGAAGAAGTCTCTGTGTCACAGACCCCCATCCTTACTGGGAACTTGATTGTGTCAGGACACCAGCCATTCAGAAGATTGTTGGAGAGTGTGAGGGATAAGTTCTTGTCAAGTGGTCCTCCAGTCCTCCTGCAGCACATCATGTAGACCCTGTCTATAGAAAGGCTGACTCATTTTGCCCATTCAAGCTATTACAGGACTTTCATCCAAGAAAACAACTCTTTTTCTGCTGTCAAGCAGAAACAATATTCTGTGAGAACTTCATGCCGCACTTTTAGACGAAGGCAAGGTGGTACAGGTGGTGTAATAGCCTGTGACGAGTGGGAGCTGCCCGAAGGCTCCTCTCTTAAATTTAGTTGTCTGAACTTGTCCTGTGGCCAAGGAGTTTGTGCAGCACAACACAGCCTGAAGGCAAAGTGATCTGTGCGGTGCAGCACAACACAGGCCAGGGTGTACTCAGGTTAACTGGTATGTGGATCACTGGCTCCTTGATGTGCAATATATATCCCTGTCGGGATCACTACAGATGGAGAAGGTGATACCGTGACAGCAGACAGATATAAGGCAGGTCCTCACCACCTTCTTTGTTGCTGCCAGCAAGGTCTGCCGGGTGTTGGTGTTTAGTGACAGGGCTCAAGGAGGAGAGGAGCTACCAGCTGGGGATGATGATTGAGTCAGGGATCACTCAGGAGCCCTTGATGCACACACATCCCTGGGACCTGTCAGGCTGCACCCCAGGGTGCTGAGGGAGGTGGCTGATGTCCTTGTGCAGCTGCTCTCCATCAGCTCTCAGAGGGCCTGGAGATCAGGCACATCCCCAACAACTGGGGACAGATGTCACACCTGCCTTCCAAAAAGGGCAAAAGCCACCCTGAAGAACTGCAGGCCGGCCGGCCTCCCATCAGTCCCAAGTAAAATCAAGGAGCAAGATTTTCTGGAGCCCATGTCTGGGCACAGTAGGGAGAAGACAGTGACGGGGAGCAGCTGGCAAGGATTTACCAAGAGTGAATCATGCCTGACCCTCCTGGCTGCCTTCTGTGACAAAACTGTGGGAGCAAGAAGAGAGCAGCAGATGCCACCTACCTCTGCTATAGCCAGGCTGTCGCACTGTCTCCCCCAATATTCTTGTACCTGGGCTGTGACATTGTGGTCTGGGAGGGGGGACATGCTGGTGGGTGAGGACCTGGCTGGGCGGTGGGCTCACAGGGGGGTGGTTATGGGTCGGGCACTACCTGGAGGCCTGTATCAAGCAGGGTCCTGCAGGGTCTGTGCAGGTCCTGTCCTGTTCAGTATCTCCACCAGGAACCTGGAGGAGGGGATGGAGGACATGTGCAGCCCTAGGGAAGGGACAGCTCTGGGGTCGGCCCTGGGTGCTGGTGGGCAGCAAACTGAGCCAGGGCCACCTGTGTGCCTGGGGAGCAACAAGGGCCAGCAGTGCCTGGGGTGGTGTGAGCAGGACATGGCCCGAGAGCCAGGAGAGGGCAGGGATCATCCCCTCTGCTTGGTGCGTGTCAGACCCTGTCTGGGTACCACCTCCAGTTTAGGTCCCCAGCACAGTTACAACACTGACAAGCTGCTGGGAGGTGAGGGGAGGCTGCCGAGATGGTGGGGCTGGAGCCCTCGCCTTGTGAGGAGACACTGCAGGACCAGGGCTGGTTGAGCTGGGAGGAGCAATGTCTTTGGGAGCACCCAACAGCATCCCCAGCAATGATGGGAGGGGATGCAGGAGGTGCAGACAGGTTCTTCACACTGATGTGTGGCAGGAAGGTGAGAGGCAGCAGCATAGCTGAAACACAAGATACTGAGCCTAGAGATAAGAAGATTACTTTTCCCCATGAGGACAGCCCAGCAGTGGAATTAGGGCCTGGGAAGAGTGTGCTGTCTCCACCCTTGGGGGTTTCATGCCCTTGACTGGGTGAAGCCCTGAGCAACCCAGTCTGACTCCCCAGCTGAGCCTGCTCTGGGCAGGGGCTGGGACTGGAGACTTGCCCCGGTCCCTACCTGCCTGAGTTATCCTGGGATTGTGTGAATCAACATTAAAAAGTCCCTTGAGAATTAATTTACAAGATGCACACTAGGACATCTAATAACTCTTTTCTATAGTCTTAATAACATCTTGGAAAACTTTGAAATATATCAACAGTGGTTATCAGAAGTGAAAACACACTTCTTAAGGAAACTAAAAATAGTAGTTCTAGTCCAGGGCAGGGACTGGTAAAATAATCTGATAATATTGTAAAATGGAAAGTAACACTTTGCTGGCTGTTGTCCCTCCTGCACTGGAGGGAGTGTGCACCCCTTTCTACTGCAGCCTGCCAGCCCAGCCCCAGCTCCTCACTGCTTCCTCCAGCTAGAGGATTTAGCTCACAGGAGCTAGCTAAAAGCAGGTGTCTGTTATATCTGCATGTAATACTTTTCTGATTGTTTCGTTGTCCAGAAAACACAGCAACAAAGGATCCAATAAAAATGTAAACCAGAAATCTCTGCCAGTGGTGTGAGTGGGAGGTGAGGTGAGCGCTTGGGCAGATGAAGCCTACTAGAGGTGCTTGGGCAGGTTGCAGGTCGGACGTTGTGCTGCTGTAGGACTCCCATCATCAGATGAGTTATAATGAATTTTACTTCTGATGTGGTTTTACCATCTTTGGAGAAAATGTTTAGTTTTATCATTATTTTTTTAAAGTTCTTGGTAGCTGAAGAGAGCATAACTAGTTCTCTATGCAAATACTTTGTCATGTCTGACAAATTGGACATTTTGTATAGCTTTTATTTCAGGTAACTTCTCTTTTTTCTTCATTTGGGCCTCTATAAAATGGCGTTTTAAAATATGATATAGGATATAGTGGAGTGTTTTGGGGGGTTTTCGTTTGTTTCTGTGTGCTGTGGATGAAAAACACTTTTTCTGACTGCTTATTTGGATGGATTAATAACAAAACCAAAAATAATGGCTATTTATACTTCAGATTAA
The DNA here is from genome assembly GCF_000699245.1 of Pterocles gutturalis. Classification (NCBI taxonomy): domain Eukaryota; kingdom Metazoa; phylum Chordata; class Aves; order Pterocliformes; family Pteroclidae; genus Pterocles; species Pterocles gutturalis. The sequence goes on from NW_010100194.1 coordinate 7,202, forward strand.
ACATAGCTTCCTGCACCTCAGCATGAGGTTGCCTTGTTAAGAATCTCTTCTGAATGCATTGCCTAGTGTCTCCCTGCAGTGGGCTTCCAGTGAGGTGTTGTGGTTTTGTGTGGAGGGTTTGTCTGGTAGCAGGGAGGGGCCACAGTAATGGCTCCTGTAAGTAGCTGCTAAAGGTTTCCCTGGACTCCAGCTCTGCTGGCAGCAAAGGAGGGGCTGCAGTGGTGGCTCCTGTAAGTGACTGCTAAGGGTTCACCCCCACCCCCAGCTCCAAGGTTTTACTGGAGCCAGGGGGAGTGGGGGAAGGAGTACCACCGATATAGCCCCTGTGAGAAACTATTGGAAATTTCCCCAGCTTCAGGCTGGACCCATCCCAGGCCAGAGCTGAGCCAGTCAGCGCCTCTGTGAATGACATATTGAAGATGGGGCACAGAACATGGGGGCTGGCGTGGCCCCAGGCAGGGCGTGGCCTGGGCAGGCCGGCCGGACCGAACCAGTCCAACTGCCCAGCTGCCTGCCCGGCTTCTACTGTACCGACCTGCTGCAGCCCAAGCCTCCGCCATGGCTCACCCAAGAGTCAGTTTTCTCGGGAGCCGGTGAAAGACCTGTGGTGGAGAGAGAAGCAGGATCTGAGAGAAGACGACTACCCAGACACTCTGGTCAGAGAAAAGAAGCAAGAGGAAGGGGCGACCCCAGAATTTCCCCTGCAGCTGGTGAAGATTCATGGTGACGCACGGTTTGTCCCTTGGTGCAGCCCATGAGAAGATGCAGCCGTGGAGGACTCCACATTGGATTTTTGGGGAAACCCACGCTGGAGCCAAGCAGTCGTCCGGGGAATTTGGCCATGTGTGGGAAGGACTCACACTGGAGCAGTTTGAGAGGGACTCTCCCATGAGAAGGGACCCCACGCTGGAGCAGGGAAAGACTGTGAGGAGCCCTCCTCTGAGGAGGAAGGGGTGGCGGACTGACTGCACCCCCCATTCCCTGCCCCCCTGTGCTGCTGGGGTGGGGGGAGAAGGTACAGAACAAAGCCTTTGGGCTTTGGGAAGAGGGGAGGGGTGGGGGAGAAGTGCCTTTCTAAGATGTAGTTTCTCTCTCTCAGTATCTTGCTTCTTGTTATAAATCGTTAATAAATTCAGTTGTTTTTTGTCTTTCCCAAGTCATGTTGATTCCTTTCCCGTGACCCTAAGTGGTGAATGAAACCCTTCCAGTCCCTGCCTCAGCCCACCAGGTGTTTAAGAAAAACTGTCCCTGTGGCCTTCTAAACTATGACATGAGGAAACCTGTCAAGAAACTTCTTATAGTCAACCAGGCCTGTATACTTGTCTGCACAGCTCATCTTGAGTTTGTTCTTTTACCAGTGGTTAAAAAAAAAAATAAATTACACTCTGTGTGTTACTTCTTTTGTGTGTGTATGGACTAGTCTGTTAAGTAGTGTGACAGCTGCATTTTTAAAGGTTAATAGTTCATTATGATTTTATGGATCATGTTTTTATCAGAACTGCCCTGAAGAAGATGTTTTAACTTCCCTGTTACCATTCTTGTGACAGACTTCTGTGTTGTGTGGACTGAGTTCTGTCTAATGCTGGAAAAACATCCATAATCCTCTGTTTTAGTATGAAGTAACTTTGAAATTGCTAAGTTTTTTACTGAAGGGAAAGTTTCAGAATCAGAATTCAAATAATTCTGGAAGATGCTTGTATTAGGCAACCCTCAGAAGTCCCTTCCATGCTAAATTATTCTATGACTGTAGCTTTTGGGAGTAGTAACTTGTACCTGGTACAGCAGAGTGTGGCACAACTGACTGCTGTCATATGTGATACAAGTCACTGCAGAGCTAGGATGTGATTCTTAGCACTGAAGAGAAGGAAAACAAGAAAGAAAAACCCCAAACTCAAACAAAGAAGGGAAATGAATTATCACTAAAATTATAAAATAGTAGTTCCATTTTTACAATTCACATCTGTTTGTCTCCCCTGAAAATGCATCAGGATTTATTATATTGAAGTTGTGTTTAAGAGAATACCAAGCACTGAAGTTGCCTTGCTGTTTTTCTTTCTTTCTTGTGGAGATAATAATTATTAATTATTAATGTACTGTCTATTCTGTATCTGAAATCAAAGTATGTGTATTTCAAAAGGAGGAGGAAGTTTAATAATTAGAATGTTAGTGATAAACTCTGTGGGCAGAATTTAAAAATTATTAATAACTGTGGATTTCTGACTATCTCATTCACTTCTTTGGGGCCTGATAATTTTTAAGTGGTGGCTGGCCTGCCTTTTTAATAAAAGATTGATTTCACACTGAACATCTGGAATCAACAGACACCTTTTAAAATCGTGAGCACTTCTAATGTGTGCTGTGGATGAACTGGTATTCTGTGAGTTGGTGATGTAGAGGTACTGTTGTCCCTGACCAGCCCTCAAAAATCCAAACGAGGCCCCCAAAGGCCTGTGTTCCTGTAGCACATTTTATCTTTTATCTAATCTATACACTTGCTCAGGTCTTTCATGAAAATACTGGATTTCACTATAAAGAGAAAAAAGTTGTAAATTGCAAACAATGATTTAGGAGTAAGGAAAAAGGAAACCAAGCAGTGTGGGGAGTTGAGAAGTCCCTAGACTTGTGACTAAGAGGATGAAAACTTCTATCTAGATCAGGAGACACTTGCTTTCCACAATCTCTTCTTCACATGAGATCTCTGTGGATTTTACATTTGTGTGGTATATATCTGTATCAATAGATATTTTTTTTTTACCATAAGACGCAACTACTGAGGCATGCCTGTAGGCTTTTGGCACTGGAAGGTTATAGGATATTCTTTTATTTGTCACAACATAGTACAGAAAAGCACTTCTCAAAGTAGCTGAGATGCTAATATCAGTTAAGAAAGCAGGTGCATGTTTTGAGACACAACTTGCACTTTTTAGAATAGGACTGGCTGGAAAATTATACAAATATCGTATTATAACCTATTTGCTGTGCTTGTAGCTGAAAGCAACTCTTTAGAGACATATTTAATACTTGTACTGAAGCAGCACTTCAACAATCCTGACATATTTCAAAATAAATATGTAAAAAAAAAAGTCATATTCCTTTCTGGTACAAGCAGGTCTTTTGTTCTTCTTATGTTCTTTTTGCTTTTAGATAACGTATTTGCTTTAATGACATAATGGAAGTATTGTGTAAAAGGTATACCAGGTAGGCAACTTTTTGAAGGTTGCTGTGAATTGCAGAGAAATGGTCTTGTTATAAAACCCTGTGAATCACAATGACTGCAGAAGTGCAAATAAACAAGCAAATGAAAACTTTCTGCTACTTACTGCCAGACTTTAAATACTTGGGCTCTGGAAATAAAGTGTAATGAGAAAAAGTATCTGATGGTAATGTACTAATTTATTAAAGCTATTTGTTCTGTCTTTGTTTCTCATTATTTCCCCTGAATGGTAATAACATGATATTTACTGTCACTATTTTTTCAGCATTTTACCCCTATATTTAATTATTTATTCTTTTATAAATACACATCAGATAGTTTTTATTTTTCGTGGCTGGGGTTATCTGGCTCACAGACCAGATCAGGGAAAATTTAGATCTGATGAAGATAGGTGAGGTTTCAGTGATATCAGAGTATTTATGTTTAATCCTATTATACGTTCAAGATTAAAAATAAATAAATGGAGAAATATGTATGTATATGTTTATATGTTTATATATATTTATTAACTTACTGGAAAATTATTTCCAAATTTGAAACAAGAGAGGCAAAGGAAGTTCCTAGGAGCAGAAGCTTATGTCTGGCTTTACAAATGGTACCCTCTTTCAAGTTGCCCATGACAATTAATGTTGAAATACTGTTCTGTCTGTAGAAGGAGCATTAGAGTATTAACTATGAGTTGAATTGCACAAGCTGCTTCTTTGTAGCTATCATCATCTGCATGCTTTAAAAAATTAGAGACATAGTTTGCATTGTTTGACAGGTCTTATGTATTCATGTATATGCTCTGAAAATTTTAGCTATGGAACAATAAAGTCTGTGAATTTCACACTCTTCTGGGAGGGGTTTGCTTTCAAAGGTATCAAAATTAAAGGTTGAACCTAGACTTTCTCCATGAACTAGCAGAGGTGACTGTAATAAATCTATGGACCTAATAGCCTAGTATTTCTATATTACCTTATGGAGGGTGGTGAGGCACTGGAACAGGTTGCCCAGAGAAGCTGTGGAATCCTCATCCCTGGAGGTGTTCAAGGCCAGGCTGGATGGGCCCTGGGCAGCCTGGTCTAGTGGTTGGCAACCCTGCCCACAGCAGGGGGGTTGAAACTAGATGATCTTTAAGGCCCTTTTCAACCCAAGCCATTCTATGATTCTGTGGTATGATTCTATGATTTCCATTCTCTGACTCCAAGCACAGACCTCCTTAGTATTCCTTGCAGGATATTCTGTCACAGGGCTCTTACCTTCATGTTGATCTGTTATTCTTTTGAGTGAATAAGGTAATTTGGAAAAGTGAAGACCCTTGTACCCACCTTCATACCTTCTTCACTGGACTAGTTAGTGTGCTAATAGGATCTTCTCTCCATTTTAGAGGAGAACTAAGGAGAACCTAGCCTGGAATGTTGAAATTATTTTCTTGTTGGAAAAGCTGAAACAGGCTATAATGTTTCACTGTTTGCTCTGATTTTTTTATTTTCATTTTGAGGAGGGTTATTTTGGAAAACCCCAATCTGCAGTAACTTTACTTCTTTAGTTTCCTCTGGTTCTCCAACGTAAGCCAACGTTATTAAAGGATTCCAAGGCACCAGAAGTTCTTCTCAATCAGTTGTGCACTAGGAACACAGAGAAGAGAATACAAAAAATGGGAGTGAAACAGGAAAGGAAATGTGGCTGTTGTATGTGACTGGATGACTTAGAATTTCAAAAGGGGCTGATGAAAATATTTCGGTCTCAAAAAGTTGTCGTAGGAAATGAGTAAGGCCGTAATCATATTAGAAGTCGTGAATAAAGCCTGGGGACAAATGGAAAGCTGCTGAGGCAACAAGGCAGGCAAGAAAGAAATATTTTAATGACCTTAGCAGTCAAGGTAGGTGCAGTGAGGTCCACTTCACAGAGGTAAGCACATTTATTCTACCATTCAATTACCAAAATTGTGACAGGGCTGGATTTGTTTCAATATAACTGTTCTGGAAATGATGACCTTTTGATTTTAGATTCACATTTTGGTTTGAAGAAAATATTTCCCTAATGTTTAGGTGTTAGAGTTATTTTAAAAGCTAATATTAGAAGCCAGCTGACAATCATTTACATTGACAACAGAAGGATACAGATATTGTATTGTATGAAAATACAATTTAATCAGAATTCGAGCTTTCAGTCTGTGTGGACCAGGACTACAAAGGCTCAAACTCATTCCTAACACAATGCATTTGAAGTTGATGGAACATGCCGTGATGCTGGGCATATAAACCCTTTAAATAGAAGAATGTAAAAATCTAGGGATACTAGAAAGGTTTTAAAAGGTCACAGTGTTAAAATTAATTCCTACAAGCCATCAACAAGGCCAAGCCCCTTAGTTATGATTGTTCTCTGTCAGTAGATTTGACAACCTTACTAAAACTCTCTGATGGTTATTTCTCTGAGGTACTGAGAGGACTTCAGAGATGTCCTGTTTCACACTATTGCGTCAATTCAGTTATGATGCAATTAGAGCAGTAATGTTTTGTCCCTATGTCAGTGCTGGAGTGTGACTGTATAGATGGCAGTTCACATTCCAGTCAGGGTGGCACTACTCAGATTGCAGAATGAGTGGGTGAAAATTTAAGCTAAGCGGTTAAGAAAATGCAGAAAATAATAGGTCGATTGCAACGTGCAACATTCTTAAATGATGGAGCAGTAGAAATCAGCGGTTTCGTTAACTGAGACACACTGCTGTTGCTCACAGGGGTTTTCTGCAGTAGTTAACAGAGAGTGCCACTAGCAAAATACTGAAATTACTTGCAAAAGGATATTATTCAAAACCTAATCAATTAATATCTTTCTGTTAGTATTAGTAGATTATCAAATAACGGATTAATTTTGAGTCAGTAAAGAAACACACTCATTATTTTGGTTCATTAAGTGTTTTTCTCCTTGTTATGAACAAGATGCTTCTAAGCTACAGAGATGCTGTTTTGGATTTTGTTTCAGTACAGACACAAGTTGATCACTGCCAACCAGATATACAATGGCCATGGGATATAAACTAAGCTTAAGTTGCTACGTGTGTCTCCGTAATCTAGTGACTGCTGCATTGCAATTTGTTTGTGAAACCTCAGTGGGAAAACCATGACAAAGTGGCAACTGTACAAAAATGTCTGTTATAGCTAAAGCAAGCTTCTGCTTTTTCTTCTGATTTTTAAAAGGGGGAGAGGCTAACAACAAACATCTTCACTGGTGCGTACTGTTTCAGGGGTTTCTATTGTGAAGAGAAACTTAGAACCCTTTAAAGATCCCTGTGTGCTGTGACTTAATCTGGTTTAAGAAAAAATGCAGTTCACCTAGCTTCTGCAGTTTGCTCTTTGCACTCACCAAGATGTCATTAGGCTGCTCTTTGCCCGTCATAAGCACCTCTTTGTCTCACTTCTCCTGTTTCATCAGCTGTGGGGCTGTCTGAACCTCCCCCACTCCAGTCTCCCTTTTTAGGAGTTAATTGTATCTAAAGGTGTCAGATTGTTCTTCGAAGTCAGTGGTTTGTCTGTGTGTGTCTTCCCTGGACTGTCCTCTTAGCGTGTGTTAACTATTCTATTCTTTCCCTCAAACAGGGACTTTCTGCAACACCGAGGCTACCATGTCTGTGCATATTTTTCTCTTCCCGCTCTGATTTTTATATATATATATGTGTGTGTATATATATATGTAAAGTCCTCTTGAATGTTGAGTCACAAGGATGTGTTTATATTGCACTATTTTTGGAGAATGAGCAGAAGTATTATTATACTGAAAAGCACTGGTGGGCTCATCCCCCTTTTTCATTGCTTTTTAGATCTATAGACAAGTACAGTATACTTGAAGCAATAATTCTGCACCACGGTTGATTCCATTATCTCCTACCCACTATTTTTCTTTTGGTTCCCACAGCCTTTCCTCCTTTGTTTCATCTTCTTAGAAACAGCAGTGTTATGATGCCCGCACTCTTACCTGTCTCTTTCTGAGTCAGGCGAGTTGGAGTGTGGGATGGAGTTTAGCATTGTCTCAGACCCAGCCTGCTAGAGTTGAAAGGGCTAGTGAGAATATCTGGTACTCCTCTAGATAGTCAGTGGTCTTGTGACATAAAACAAACCGTTTAATGTTGAAACTAGAGAAACTAGAGGCAAAGCTTAACAAAGATGCCTGTCCAAACAGATGTGTCTGTTTGGCGCT
>NW_010100195.1:0-1635 GCF_000699245.1 Pterocles gutturalis
TGATGGTCAATTTCTGGAAATATTTTTGTTTACTAAGTTGCCGGGTGCTGTGTAATGGCCTGTTTGATATATACAAGCCTGTGGCCAGAAGGGCTTGAGGCAGAAATTTACCACTTCTGCTGCAGGGGTGTTTGCAGCAATGGGACTGAGCCAGGTTTGGTGTTTCCCACTGGGACTGAGCAAATTCCCAGTCTCTGAGCTGTTGGTTTTGTGAATAAACTGCCAGGTGCCAGGTGAAATGCGCATACGGAGGAGGGTTGTTTATTGAGGGACCAGAAAACAGCTGGTGTGCAAGGTGAACTTGTGCGAAGGTTGGCCCGTTAGGCAGTGGATGGTGTAGGGCTTTTGAAGACTGTATGATAGAAGGAAAGCCTCACGAACTTACCTAAACGCACATCACAACAAAACACTGTGGAAACCTGGAAAACACTGCTTGGCGTTCCCTGGATATTTTGATGCCTTGTGCATCTGGCAGCCCAGAAACACGAGGGAGCCAGGAAAGAGGCATGGAGAGTGACTCCGTTAGCAAGGCGAGAGGGGATACGGCAACAAATGCGAGCCAGATGTGATGCTGGTGCACAGGTGTGGGCTGAGCGGGCAGAGCTCTGAAAGGACTTCAGAGCCAGCGGGCTACTTGCAGGCAAAAATTGTAACGCGTGGGCAAAGCTTTGTGGAATAACCATGCTGTGGCAGGATATGATTCAGAGGCACTGGCGCAGCTGTGTAAGGATTTATAACCTTTCATACTACTGAACTATAATTGTATGGAATTGTATGATAGGAGCTTACTCTGTTCCTGCCTGTGCGAGCTTTGGAAATTTGTTAGTTCCTTAATTTTCACCCCCTCTAAGATTTAAAATACTTATGTTTTCAGGAAGGGAATAAAGAAGCAGGTGTGTAATGGCATTGCTGGCTTGGCTTACTGTATCCAGCACTGTACTTTCATCATTTCTTGCACAGTTATTACCTTTGGCTTTTAGTATGTTATTATATAAATATTCATCAAATACAAAAGCATGCCGACCCAGAACAATGGAAATCAGCATCTCCTGGAGGAGGACTGGAGGTAGGGTGCCACATTATCTTGGGATTTCCTTGAATATTTGCATTTAATTCCTGAGATCTCTAAAGCAACTGAATAGTTCCAGACACAGGGTGGTACAGGACCATAATCTGTTCTCCCACTAGTTGTTATTCCAGCAGGGCAAAGATCTGAATATTTACTGAGAAATGTCTGAACTAAGGAGGCTTGCCCCACTGAGAGATGGTGACCCGACTCTTTTCAAGTAATGTAGCTGCATGTTTCCAAGGGCAGGGAGGATAACTGCTCAGCAGGGGAGAAGGATGCTGCTGGGAAGGTTTGTCATGTTTTGCCCCTTTTTTTCTCCTTTCCTTTCCTTTCAATAGCATCTCCTTCTGTGATCCATCGTACAGGGTTAGGCAAATGGCGATCCTTAACGCAAGCAAATGGAACAGCTTTTCCAGCTTCTGCTCTCTGTGACTTCTTGACTCACAGAGTCCGACTGGCATGTGACCTTGTGTGGGACATTTCGCAACTTTTCTCGTGTTGATGGTTTGTGGAAAAATTGCTCTTCTACCGTTGTTTTGTCAGAGGCAGTAGTTTTGGAGGAATGC
>NW_010100195.1:1666-27611 GCF_000699245.1 Pterocles gutturalis
AGTTGCTTACTAGTGTTGAGACCAAATGATGAAAACACATATGACCTCTTCCCTTGGAGTTCTACCAGCGTACACAGACCACTGAAGGTCCTGCTGCTGCTTGGAGACTGTGAGCAGCTGCGAGGATATACCCCATTCATGAGCTATTGCATTTGTTTCATCTTGCATCTACTATAAACATCTGCACCAGAATCCAGATCAGAAATGCTGAACTTTGCTTTAGTTCAGGGACCGCTGAATGAACCACAGCCTCGAACATCACAGGAACTCCTATTTTAACTTGCTGAATCTAAATTCTGAACAGTAACTTCTCCAGGGTCTCACTCCAATGCTCATTGATAGCGTATCCCCTCAGAAGCTGGACAGAGCTTTTCTCCTGAACCCCTTTACCCTTTTGTCTTCCAAGGAAAAGTTATACTAGTATAGAGTTTGCATTAATGTGAACACGCAGTGCCTAGGACTCTCCTGGGACCTTGCTCTCTGTTGAACCCATTTTTATTCATCCATCAAAAAGTATTAATTCTCCCTTTTGCATTTCTCTCTGCCTGGATGTTTTATTTTTTCATTATCTTTTAAAGCACTGAGGAACCCTGTACCCTTCTGCTCAAGCCACAAGATGATGAAGTTGTTTTTCCCTCCAGCTCTTTTCAATGCATCATTTAGCAGGCCTCCTCTAACATGTTCCGAAAAGCTTCTCTTCTCGTAGGTGGAGGACGGGGAGGAGGATCTGTAGGCTGGTAGGACTATGGAGTTGAAAGCCATCTAGGCTTAAATAGCTCAAGGTCAGCTGAGGATGGAAAGGACAACAGCAGACTTCTGAAGACTTCATTCAATGAACTGTTGATTGGAAAAGCTCTTTCAGATCCCCGTGGAGCAGAATCTGGAAGAAATGTGTTTTCCAAAAGGAGGACAGCGGGTTAGTTGTTAATGATTTCAATAAAGCAAGAGAAGGCACATTAGGAGGTTGTCTATGAGGGTAAAAAAGGAGGCTGGTGTATTGCTCATTAGAGGTTTTCTAAAATTAACTCCATTACTGTGTTTGCTTTCATTGCAAACCTTCCATTTAATTGCAATTACCACTGAACTGCGAAGAAGGGACCCTGCTTTGTGCTACAGGTCATCAGTATCAGGAGAAAACTCAGAGCTGAGATGTGTGAACTGCTGTTTTAGGGATTGTCTCAGTGGTGTGATTGAGCCTGTTCAGCCTGGTTTTGCTATGCCGATAACTTGGGAGGAAAGGGGGGATTTGCTGTTCCTTTCCAAAGGTATCACATGTATGATTTCACAAGTATGGGTGGGAAGTTTGAATTAAAATTAAAAAACAAGAGGACCTGATCCAAGGGGTGATGAAGTCAGTGACAGCTGTGCTATAGTTTTCTTTCAGCCTTGGATTAAGCCCAAACCCCTACAAATTCAGTTTCTGTAAGAAAGAAATGGGGTTTTTTACCTTTTCCCTTTGTTGTTCCTTTTCTCTTTCACAAGCTATTGATTCTCATCTTGCCTTTTATTTACTGCCAGTTCTCTCATTATGTCAGGAATCCTATACTGAAACACTGTTCTGTTTTCTGCATGCACCATTCTGTTTTCTGCATTCACAACCTTTAAATAAAGAAAAGGCTTTGCTGTTCTCTGTGAAGGTGGCTGCCAGTTGGCTGGTTAGCCTTTGAGTTTACAATGCAGAATGAGAAAAGGGAATAGCTGGAACTCTCTTCCAGCACTGGGAGGTATTTTGCTTTCATCATACAAATATCCAGTCCATTCAGAAAATGATGACAGAGACAGTTTTGGCTAAAGACACTAGGATACGTTGAGCAACTCTTTTATTTCCAGTGAACTCCATGAAGATTTCAGGAGTCTGTTCACAGTGTGAAGACAGGGAGAGAGTTACCTTCTATTCTTAAGGGCTTCTCTGAAACTTCCAAGGAGGTTTGCTGCTCATTTCAGCAAGTTCAGAAGAGAGAAGGGCTAAATTACACACGTGTAGAGTTGAACTTGTGGCTTCGTGGTGTGAGGTTACTGCAAGCCTGCTGTTCCCTTCAGCCTCCAGTTTATCCTCCTTTGCAGGTCCATGCGGGAACAGCTTTTTCTGGAAACAGGAGCTGGTTTGGGAAGGGAAGGCTGCAAGCGGCAAAGTAAATGGAAGGAGAGAAAAGGAAAAAGAGGTGATAATTCTTTCATGGAAGTAGGTCAGTCTTTAATGCTATGGCTGTCTCTTTGGGCTCCTTAGGACCAGTTATAGCTGCAGTTTGAGAGGGAGATCGTACTACGAACTGAAAGCAGATGTTCTCTGAACGCAGTTAGATGCTAGCAATAAAATGCTAAGTGTTTGGAAAATGCAGTAATTCAGTCATGTGATTTTTATTTCTGTACTTTGTTCACTGACCCTACAATGGCACTGAAAAATGGGAGTAGATTGTATTTAGGAAGAAAATGGAAGATGGCTGTCAAAAACATAAATAAAATGAAGTGGCTAAGCCCATTTTAATTAAAACTCAGGGTGAGGCGGTTATTTCATTCTTGTAGATGGTTCCAAAGCTCTGCTTCCCACTTTATGTTGATGTTCTGTGTCTGTGCATCTGATGCAGATAAAGTTAATTCATAGAGCAATACAAATATGAGGCTACTTCTGGTAACATGCTGTGTTATCGGCAGAACTGGCTGCCAGGAATTATGCTGGTGCTCTCACCAATTAGTGCTAATGTGTGGGGTAGTCATAAATAAAACAGGAATTGTGGGATTATGATTACGTGATTGTACAGGAAGGTGCTCAGGTAACGTGGAGCTAGGAGAGCATTAGAAATGTCTTGCCAGATCTCTGACGTAGGTTCATTGATCATTTGGTATAGCTCAGGAGGCAGAAAAACTGAGGAATGGGGCAGGTGGGAATGACCATAAGTGAGTCTTCCTTCTGTGCTTAGCCAGAAATATCAGAGTAAAAACACTGTGATTTTATCTCTACCCTGTCAAACCATAGATACCCATCGACTGTGAAAACTCAGTTTATCTAGCTTGTGCCCTGGGAACACTGAGTGTTTTCACCCTGTGCTCACAGGGCTCCAGAAACGAGCCACAAATGAGCTTCAAAACTCGTTGTTTGTGGCAGGGAATATAGGGTGCGTGGGAGAGGTACAACCAGGAATCAGCAGGTGGCTTGGTAGACAGCTGCCACTGGAGAGGGGAGCTTGCTGTGCAGTTTTTTTCTGACTCTGCAACAGGTTTGTCTTGCTGTGCGTTGGTTTTCCTAGCAAAAAAAGAGTAATAACTGGAGCTGTGTAAAGAAACAGTGTTTATATTCAGCAATGTGCTGAAAAGCAGAAAACACACTTTTGGGGAAAGAAACATTTGTTACTTTCCCAGGGGGTGGAGAGAAAACGAAGAAGGAAATATGTGTTTCAGCTTGAATGAAACATTGATTTGTTTTGAAGGAAGCAGGGGGAGGTTATCCATTCTATTACAATTTGGCATATTTTTAAAACAAAAGATGTTGGTGATGGAAAAAAGAAAGCGTTAGGTTAAAAAAGACAAAAGACCAAAAATATGTTTTGTTTTTTTCTAATTTGTTTTCTTTGTTTGAAAGACTTTAATATTTGTGTCATGCGTTAGGACCTCTACCTACATCTATCAACAAAGTCTTTACTACAACCACCTCCCCTTGTCTATTAAGAATGTGGATTAGTGGTTATTTAGTGCCAGCATTGTTATTTAGTTAATTTCTGCGTGTATGCAAAGTGGAGAGACACAGAGCTTTCAGAGTGCTGGCGCAGGCTCAGCTAAAATAAAAAAATATAAACAATACCAGTCCCCACTGCCTTTATCCCTGTGAGACCTGATAACTGCTGGAGCTGCCAGTGGCTGGCTCGTTATTAATGCCAAAGGGGACTCTGTTATGTTCTTATGCAGGTCCAGATACCACTTATTTCTTGTGCTTTCTGGATGCTGCTCTTGAAGGACAAGTAGTTTTTGAAGCAGACCAAGGTTAGATCTGGCAACCTTTACTGATATTTCTGACTTTTTCCCCCTCCCTTGTCCCCTCCTCCTCCTCCTGGTTTTTTTGCATTGCTTCTCTGTTGGAGGCACACTGTGGGTTGAGTGAATCTCTGGGCAATTCTTTATCAGCTGCGGAAGGATAAGCAAGGGGCCCACACGTGTCAGGAGCATAAGATTGGCTGGGAGATACCATTGATTAGCTAAGACACTTGGAATTGTTTTCTGCAGCACTCAGACGCCCAGGGAGAGAGCAGGAAGAAAAGCATACCCTGGGTTCAAGTGGCGATCCCATGCAGGTAATAAAACACAAGGGACCTGTATCAGAAGCAGATAAATGAGCTGTTAAGTCCTGCAGTCAGTAAGCAGGGGAGCAGCTGGAATGAACTGCATTAAATTCAGTTGCAGCTCTGCATATTTGTATATTCATATGGATGAGACAGAGCAGGGGGATGGCGAAGGCAGCAGACTGCAGGCAGGATGCGTGCAAATACAGGAATACAGTGGAACAATGTGTGTGTTCGTGATTAGGTCTGGCAGTGCTCTGCACGAAGCCAGCAGAGAGACAGGATATATAAGGTCCAATTATCAGCAAAACCAGTGGAGGAAGAGTAAGGAGCTATCAGCTGTTGAGCTCACTGATGGGTAATGCTGACTGTTCACTGGTCAGCAACCTGAGTTGGAGGAGACTGCAGCATTGCCAGGGTGTGCTGGCATTTTATGGCCTCTTAAACATGAGGGGAGCTGAGACTGTCTTGTGGTGCTCTGGGTAGAGAAAGAAAAATGAGCCAGTTAGGAGAAAATAAGGACTCACAGCCAAGTTTGTAATTTGGAGCTTTCTGTAAATTTGCGACTACCTTGTGAGGGGAGAGGATGGAGTAAGCAGATGGTTTAAAAGCAAAACCAAAAAAAGGTATCACCTTTAATAACTGCAGATTAAAATGGCAACCAGAGTGACTAGCAGATTCTCAGCTGTTCCTAACCTACATCCATGTGCTCTCGAGCCCAGCTCAACCAACAAACTCTTTATGCTTCTTGCTGCTGGTTTCCTGGTAGCTTTAGCTTTCTGTCTGCAGTCCAGAGCCAACTTAAAAAAACAAACAAACAAAAAACAAAACATGCAATTACAAAGGTAGAATAAAGGAAAGAAGGAATGCGTCCTGGCAAAGAGAATTAACAGCCCACCAGGCTGGTCTCCAGTGAGCTCTGAGCCCTGCTTTGTGAAGCATTGCAGAGGAAGAGGAATAGAAAGCAAGTGAAGTGGAGCCTGTGCAGAGCAGGAAGGTATATGCGGAAGGATGAATATGCATTATGTGGGAGTGATAGGATGAAGGGATGAACATAAGGAGGCAAATGCAGCTGGGGGAGTTGTACAGGGTCAGCATACAGAGAATGAAGATAAACATTCAGGGAGAGAGTGATATGGAAAGTGAATGTACAACTGTGATTTGTAAGAACGCTTTGGGAGGATATTTTAACAAGGCCTGAATATCTGCGTGTGTTGGGGCTGAGCCTGCATTCTTTCCCTTTCAGATTGTAGCCAAGCCCAGCAATAAGTACAAGTTGGTGTAATTTCTGTGCCCCAGAGTGAAATGAGTCAGGAGGTGGTGCTCACGTCCCCCAAAAGATTAGTTCTGCTAGGCATTGTGGGTTTCAGCTTCAGGGTAAAATAAGCTGATGCAGCCTGTGTCACTATGGAGATGACTGCTGAAGGGCAGGATTGGGTCAGAAAGGCACTGGAAAGCAACGAGCTGCTATGACAGGTCCTGGCTAAAAAGAGGCTCCAAGACTCAGGGCTGGCATTTCCCATCTTTGTTGCTGGTTTAAACAAATACATTTTGTGTGGATAACCAGTCAGCCAGCAGGAAAATGGTTAGAAGAGAAAGGTGTTGTGTGCTGAAGGGCAATTACCTAAGCATCAGCAGAGGAACTAATCCAGCCGCCCTGGTACCAACCGGCTTTTATGTGGTTCTGAAATCAGCTCTCGTTGGATCTCTGAAGCAAGACATTGCTTCAGCAGTGCAAACTGCTGCTCCCTGCAGAAAATTAATAAGGAAACTTTGGATTCTGCCCTGCATCTGACCTAAGCAGCTAAATAGGTTACACTAAGTTTTAAGAATTGCCCCAGTTTTCCTTTTAATAGACAATTTTTCTGCTTAATTTGCAGAACAAGCAAAAGGCTATTATGTAAAATTTATCAGCAGCAATTGGTTCTCGTTAAAGGTTGGGAGCAAGAGGCTTCATTGCAAAGGGGAAGGATCCTCCAAATTTTCATTTACCAGCCTTAGTTTCCCAGCATTTATGCTGACCCCTGCCCTGAACAAATTCAGACACTGAGCCATCAACATTTCTTTCCTATTCTTACAAGAGCTCTTCTCACCTTCCTCCAGTCTGGTTTTAGAAGTCCTTAAGCAGTCAGTAACTAATTCTGTTAGAAGCACATGATCCAGGCTGAATGAAGTGCTGTGAACTGCATTACTGTTATTACAGTGTTTGAGCAGTGAATTTGGCCATGTTGAGCAAACGCAATTCTGGTAGAAATACTTTGTTCAAGAGCGTTAGAGTGCAGTTGTGATCTCCTTGCTGGGCCAACGAGTTGGGCCATAGGTGTCTGATTGTGCCTACGGGACATAGACAAGGTCAGCCTTTATGTGCCACATGGACTCCAGCATCTTGGGTCTGGAAACTCATTCCTGAGTCTAACATCTTCACCAGAAGTGCTATAGTTCCTGCTACCCGCAAGGCTACCTTTTCTCGCCACTCTCTTCTCCCAAGTCCTATGCTGGATGTAGCCGACATAGAAAGAGCTGCTTGTCCCTATTTCCTGGAGACCGGAACATAGCATGATCTGAAATTGCCCATGTTTTCTTTGTGCTACAGCAGCGTCTTTTGGCTCCAGCTAAAGACAGCTGTGACTTGGGTTGTGTAGGGGGACAGGTAAATTGTAATATACCTTCCTGTGGGAGGCATTAGGGAAGTGGAAATTATTACTGACATTGAAACATTCAGATGGTTTTTTTTTTCCTTTCATTTTCCCCCTACAGTAAATGTTAATTATACATGAAGGTTCACTACAGCAGAAGGGATTATAATTAATTTATATTTGAACTATAATAGATTTCACTACAAACTGCATTTCATTGCAACAAAGTGTATTATGACTGTTGTTTGCTGCCAGCAATTTACATAAACCCACCACAAAGCATTGCATCCATTAATCCTACATTAAGGACAGCAGCAGGCAGATAAAACTATGAAAAAAAAAAGAAGCAAGTCTGTTTAACTTGTGAACAGAGACCTTGTACTTGTTGCAGAACCTATGTAATCTAACCTGAGAAATGCAAAGAGGAGTTCATTGGACCATGTGAATTTGTAAGGTAACATTTGGATCCAAATCCGTGTCTGAACTTTCCTAGAGAATTTATCTGTGTGTTTTATCTCTACTTTAAACTGCAAAAAAATTAGAATCTATCTGCAAGAAGACTAACCCTTTGTTCTTCCTGGTGCCCTGAGTCACACGCCAAAGCAGCATGAAGACAGTAGTGACCAAGGGGACAGGCAAGCAGGTTTTTATTCTTGACCTGATGGAAAATCATTTACTTTCCTGTGCCTCTCTCTCCTTTTTCAACATTACGTACGTATGTTTATGGGATGGGAGTTTCTCCAAGGCAGAGATTATGCTTACAAAGGTAGGCTGGAGCAACTCCCAAAGCAGAGTCCCTGTGGTAGTGTAAGTATTAAACCAAACATACCAGACAGTATATTAGAAGCATAAGATGGCATGTTGATACCTTTTAATTAACGCTTCCTAATTTATTACTGCTAACACACTGACCCCACAGCTCTCCTTCCTTGTCATCTTTTTGTGATGTCTCAGTGATATCGTGTTGGACCTTGCTTTCTTTGCTGTTAGGTATACCCTGATCCCTTGCAGCTCTTCACTGTGTGTCGGATTCTGCTGATGCTATCTGTTGCACTGCATGCTGTCACCTTCTGTCTCTGAACATGATATAACAAGCTTTCGTCCGTAGACAGGAGCTTCATCCCTGATGACCCAATCTCAGACTGTAGAAAGGGCAAGACGGCTTGTCAGGGACTTCAACAAACAGCTCGACAGCTGTGGTAAACAGCCAAGAGGAAAGGTCAGAGCCAGCCCTCCCCTGCCACTGGTGAATGTTTCCTCTCCTGCACTGCCAAGGTTTGGCCAAGCAATGTGGATTGCAGCAGAAGGGGCCAAGGGAGAGAAGAGTTGGGAACAAGCAACACAAATAATGTCAGTTTGCCCAACAGAGAAGAGAATTTGGATTTTGGAACTGCAGCCAGACTTTGCAAAAGGCTGAGGCTTTCTTTCAAAACAAGGAAAATTCTTTCCAGAGAAGGGGTTGATGGCTGTTTCAATTAATGGCCGGGTCACTGATTATCCCTTTGTCATTTATTTTTACAAAGTGCCTTGGGATTCGTTTGCATGCAGCACATCTGGATGTACTCGAGCTATCTTTATGCTAGAGAGCTTGGGCACCAAAAAAATCAAAGCAGCAGCAGCACAGCCCTCAGTGCATTGAGCACAAACCTGCCTGAGACCCCAGAAAATTAGCTGCTAGCTGAAGTGCTATTGTCCTTAGCTCCTATGCACTTCAGTCTACCTAGATTAAGCAAACTGTGTGGCTGTCTTCTTGTGGCAGTGCTGAAGCACACTCTATATTAGGGCATTTCTTGCCCATTTTGCACTTTCTTGGCTTTCTGGCTATTTCATGGCTATGCTGAAGGCACTCATGGCCACTTCAGCAAAGTCTTGTTTGCTTCCAAGAGCTTTCTTACACAATTCATACTTATACTCTAGCTGTAAAATTAACAGACTGTTTTATTGCACAGGTTTTATTATTCAGGAGGACCCATCCAAAGGCTAGGAGCAGTTTTAATCTCAGCAGAATGACACCTTGGCAGTAAAACAGTTTTGCTACTAAGATTTTGTTGGAGGTGTTTGCTGAGGAAGGGAGAGAACCCTTGAACAGGCTACTCTGTCTCCTCCTGACACAAGAAGATGTAGGATAGGGTGTCCTAATTTTGGAGCAGCACAGAGCAACAATGAGGCTAGTCCCTTCCCAGGAGATGCTGTGGGAAATAAAGAAATGGGGCTCTGCTGCGAGCGTTGCAATGCCTACTGTACTGAGGAGAAGCCACTGCAGGAAATGATTATTGAAGGCCCGGCACCATTTCCTTCCCATGCACCCCGCAGTATGAATCCCAGTGTAGTAAAAAATGCCCACAGAAGCCAGCTTTGCAGTTCTGTCTGAATACATACATAGTCCTAAAATGAAAATGGTTGTAGCCTAAGGTGTGGGATCAGAAATGTCTCCCTGAAATTCCTTCTGTCCTGCGCTGAGACAGAAGTGACAGTCCAACAATAGCAGACTGGGTGGGGCGAGTCATCTGCCCCTTTACTTGCCTCTGACTCAGCCACTGAGATAAAAGACCATTTCCAGAAAGCACTCAGGGTGAAAATATATCAGTTTGCTGCTGCTTTGTGGTTGCAAGTCTCACTAATTTCTATTCTGATGTCACCAGCAGTGGCCCCGCTAATGTTATTTACAGTGTTTGTGCTGCGGGCTTTGGTTGCGCTCAAGGCTCTGTTGCTGGCTGGCGAGGAAGGGAAGAGCAGCTCGAACACTTCTGGTGACGTATCTTTCTGCCTGCAGTGTATTCCAGTTTCTTCATGTCACACCTGGGCTACCAGGATCTACCCCATACTCCTGTCTGTACCTTGGTTTGCTCCAGCAAACTGAGCCATCCTGGGGCTTATTTTGGTTATTTAGAACTCAGTTTTAAAAATGCAGTAAGTCATGAGACCAAGCAAATCCGATAAAGATGCTTCAGGGGGAAGGCAGTCAGCAAAGCCAGATGCAAATGCAGCCAACCAGAAACCAAAAATGTATTAGTACTGAGAGAGCAGGCAATTATTCTTCTATCAGAGTGGCAGGATTTTCAGTGCTACTTCAGGACAGCCGGGCATCCATTTTTGGCTGAAAATTAGTAGAGCCATGGTTGCTTCAAACCCATGTCTTTCCCTGCATGACATCCATGAGCTGCAATTAATTGATGCATTTAAGAAGCACATGGCGGTCTATGTGAGAAGGACCTTTGCAGCTGCTAACGTGAAACGTTGAAAAATCATGAGTCAGGCTTTTTACCTGGTCCTACTAATCCTAAAATTAAGAAAAGATGAAGAAGCAGCCAGGGCTTCGGTGTTTACCTGCAGAGGTTTAAATCTCTGGAGTTTGAGTCTGTAAGCTATTCTGTCTGGAAGCTGAACTTCTCAGGTAATCTAATGACTCTGGGAGCTAAAGCTTTTTAGAAAAAGCACCAAATATTGCCAGAGACAGTACATCTGTAAGCACTGGAAACTCTGCAGTCAAAAAGTATGTCCCAGAAGAGCTATTTCAGCACTTGAGCTCGATATGAAGTGTGCACTGGTATCAGTGTAAAGGAGAGACTTGGGCAGATAACATGTGTCTACAGAACAAGCCCTTGTATCTTTAAGACATCCCATAAACCACATGGCCTGGAATCAGTCCCTGTGTGAAAAATTTTTTACAGTGAACTTGTGCCCTGTTTCTTATGCATTTCACATTTTTCTGCAATATTTCATCCACTCAATGTATTAATGATCAGGAAACAATAACATTCTCAACCTAGGGCCTCCATCTCCCTGCCTTCTGTAATAACAGTGCATTTAATGGATGTGTGCGAGACGGTCTCTTAGGAACCCTCAGGGGAATGCAGAGCTACACCAAAAGCACAGTTGCTCAGCTGTTGCTGGAGAATTTAAGACCTTTTCCAATATTTCAGTGCCAGTTTGGTGACTTTCCCAGTGACATCAGTCTCCGTTACCTGCAGCAGGTTCTCTGTTGCTTCCTGTCTGACCTGGGAGCTGATTTCTCCATTGGCATAAGGATCCTGTGCACGTGCAGTGAGCCTCCTATGGTAGAGATTGATGGCAAGCAGCCGGACCACATGGTTGCAGAGTCTCCCAGCAGTTGCCATGCATGATGGAGGAGGCTGTCAATCAGCAGTCAGCAGCATCACTGTTACGTTAAATCAAATATACCGGAGTGGCTGCCTGTGTTTGTAAATTGCCACTGGATATCAATTCCAGTTTTGCCAGATCCCTCTCTAACAGCCTTGCTCCGTATTGCCCTTGCTGCATTGTCTGTGCTGCACACCTTTTGTGGATTTAAAGGCAATGTATGATATTGCCTCCCAACCCAAGAGAAATCCCATGTTGAGGGACACTTTTCAGAGTGATTGGTCACAACCATTAGACCTAACACATGGCTTATTCTGCCATCTAATTCATCTTTAGTTCTTCAAGAGACTGGCAGTAAAGAAAGCACAATTACTGGACTTGATCTAGGAATCGCAGACTTAAAGCTGATGGCCTTTGTTAAGTGGTTTGAACATAATGGCCTCCGCTAGGCATTAATCACGATGAGAGTTGGAACACAGGAACTTAGGCTATTTTTTTGCAACCTTGTCAACTGTGAGCTATGTGTCTTTGGGCAAGTCTTGTCTTCTCTCTGTGGCCCAAAAAAGTCCTCCAGCTGAACAAAGCATGGAATAATACTGAAATGCCTTTAAAGACTAGGTTGATGATGAATTAATTCATACTGCAGGTTTTTTTTTATATTTTTAGATACCAACTGCTATTTTAGTGCGAAGTAGTATTGATTATCATCATGTATATATAATACAGTAAGTTGTTATTCATTTCCTTATTGGTTCTCTTCTCTGACATGATGCTTACTAGGTACCTCAGGGGGCAGGTTAATAAAACTGTCTATTTACATTAAATACTAAGGGAAGCATCAGGCTGGGATTCTGCAGTGAGACTTGTTTCTTTTTCTTCTGCTGCAGTTTGTAACTGCTAGTCTGACCTGGTATTTCTGCCTGTCATAGAGAGAGGCTGCTTTTTTCCAGAGTAATCTCACAGTACTTATTTTTATAGGTAATGTCCAGGGTTAAGCTGAGACAGAGTGGTGTCATGACTGGTAAGAGAGTGAGCAACTTTGATAGGAAACGTGACCTTCTCAGCATTAAGCATATTGCATTATGTTGCAGGAATAAGGCTTTAGACCAGGACTCCCAAAGGTGACAAAGTGACGCTGAACGCAGCAGCATTTGAGCATCTAAATACCTTTGTAGATATGGACATAAATGCCTTATTTAATCTGAATTAACATGACTGAAAAAGTGAAGCATTAGCACAGTGGAACATGCTCTGTCTGCGGTTGTGTCTGCACTTTCCACTGTAACTGCTATTTTGTATTATGGGTTGCACATGTTGCCAGCCTTGCCCCAGGCAAGGTTAATGAATTGCGCTTCCTGTGGTCTGCCTGGCTTCAGAGAGCTGCACCATATCTTGTTGAAGGAGCATCACTGGGAAACTATCGCATAGCAATCTGGAGCCATCGGCTTTGATTGCCTCTCAGTGGCCAGCCAAATGCCACAATTGACAGATTTGTGACATTGGTGATGCCAGTGTGGCGGGTGTCTCAGTTGCTTCTCAGCCCATCACATGGCAAAAGGCTGAACAGAGCAGGGAAGCCAAAAATTCTAAGCTGGAAGCAGGGCAGCGCAGGAGAGAGGGCAAGCCAGATCCTGCCAAGCCTTAATACCCAGAAAGCTCAGGGTCACAGAGGGAGACTATTAATATAGATTTTCAGGTAGTTTCTTTCCTCTTTCCTTTTGTTTACAACATTTCCTGGTTACTATCTCCTGTAAGAACAAAGTTGTCAGAGCTGGCAAGCCTCCTCTCTCCTCACCATACCGCTGGTCAGATTGTGTCTGCAATTTCACCAGCATTTTACCTACCTTATGCCACTTGTAGTGTGCAAAGGACTTACTTTATGACTTTGCCATCCTTTCCCATACAGAGAGGGAGGAGCATTCTCATTTAATATTAATCTCCCCTCCATGGATTCAGGCTGCTTCTGACGGTGTATGAATTATTGAAAGTGGTTTTAAAAATTTCCAGGATTAAAGAGATTAGTTTCTTGTTGATTTTGGTAATTCTTCCTGCTTTTGCATCTCTGAGGCTGAGTGCAACACAGCTACTGAGCTCCTATTTGCTCAAAGTTCACCCTATCCAGGGGCAAAATGGAAATTTTGTTCCTACTTGTAATTGCCAAGTTCACGTCTGAGTAGTAAGCAGCTCCTGCAAACTGGGTATTAGTAAAGCAATTGGAGACCTTTTAGGTGGAATTGTTAGGTGAGCAATCACTTGTACAATCAAACCACTACATGGGGAATATTAATTGTATGTTTGTGTGTACAGTTAGGATCCTTCTGCAGAATTTTACATTATGAAAGCAAATTTAAAAGAGACAATAATATTTGCCGTTTTCCTCTGTGATGATTTGCATTGCTCAGCTACATGAAGTGACCAGTCCCTTCCAGCACACAGCTGAGGTGACTCCACTGTCAGATCAAAGAGCCTCATATGCTACTGTCACAAATTTAACCAATATCTAAAGATCATCTCTTGTCTCCTGCACAGTGTGTCTTTGTTAGCGGTGGAAGAACAGCTCACCTGCTCTAGCATACAAGTTGAAATCTGCACCTGGCACTTAAGAAAATCTAGAAAAAAGGATTAAAAAGAAAAATCAAAGAGCTTTAAACATCAAAAAGCAAATAGGTTTATGAAATATACATGAAAACACAGTAAAACCTCAACCCCAGCATTATCTGTCTCCCATTCAATCATTAATTCACATTTTTTTTGCTACCAGGGAAAGTGAACTCCTTAAATGGGTTCTTTGACTGGATCTTCCCTTTGCTAAGCAAGACTGCCTGAACAGTCCAGCTCATCACTCCAGCAGAAAGGAATGTTTGTGGCTTCCTGTGATACCCTGTAAACGTACCTTTGCCTTCATTAACTGGTCAGACAATCTTGCTTAACAACGGGAAGACCTAGTGATAGTCATATCTAAAAGCAAGTT
Source organism: Pterocles gutturalis (assembly GCF_000699245.1). Taxonomy (NCBI): domain Eukaryota; kingdom Metazoa; phylum Chordata; class Aves; order Pterocliformes; family Pteroclidae; genus Pterocles; species Pterocles gutturalis. Next base: position 15,646 of record NW_010100195.1, read on the forward strand.
TGTGTAATTACAAATTAATCAGGAAAAACCCTCAGTAAGCTTTTCTCACTAAACATTCACTGTTAGAAAGAATCAAATGGCCCATTATTTTTCTTCCCAACTGCTTCATGCTGCATGATAGACTTTATCAATCAGCCCCAGAAACCAATCTTCTCCCAGTCTCCAGCACAGTCATCATCAATCACATCTGTGAGCAATGGTGCTAGAGCCTCATCACCACCTTTCCTTTGCTAGCAAACGTCACAGCTCGGAGAGGGAGGTGGAGATGTACACTTCAAATATCGATCATTCTCTCCTGCAGTGAAAGGATGGTGGGAAGGGAAAAGAGAGAGAGATCGCGTGTTAAAATGTTTTATTTTTGTTGTCAGTTTCTCTGGCTGGAAACTGATGAGCTGCAGGAGCTGAGAGCACAAGAGAGTCTGGCATTAATGTTGTGTGGGAGGAAGGTCAGGAAGGGAGGAAAACAAAATGTCTTGTTGTTACTACCATTATTTGTATTATAGTGGTACTACCAAGCTCTTAGATTGCACGTTCTGTCCACGCCTTTATGAAGGCCAGGATCATTATCTTTGTTTTCCAAATGGAGAAACTGTGGAAGGTTTAACTTGCATAAGGCAAGCAGGCCCCAGACGGAGGTGAGAAAAGAGCCCGGTTTTCTCAAGATGTAGAACAGCACTCTGTCTCCCAGGCTGTGTTGCCTTCCCTTTATTGAAGAGGGTGAATCTGAGATCAGGGTCTCGCTGGCCAGAGCAGGGTACAAGCAATGAAGGAAGAAAACAGATTTCCCAAAGGTCTCTGCATTCCTTCCATTTCCTGAACCTGTGCTTTGTATACACACACATCATTGCAGTGGGAACCCCAGGGAAGTGAGGTGCTTCTTCAAATCTTCTTCATAAGATCAAGGGAGAAAGTAAGGAAAAAAAATACAAGTACAAAAATACTGATTTATTTTGTATGTATGTTTTACACTTCATTGATTTCACTTGAGTTGTTCCTAATTTATACAGAAATGTAAGGCTTAGTCTCCTGGGTCTAGTTTTCCGCCCATTCATACAAACTGCATGTCTGTAAATCATGCCTGTGCCGTCTGCAAGGGAGACAAAGAACAGGGTGTGTTTCTTTCTTTCTTATGCCCTGTACCACTGTTGATTCCTCCTCCAGCATTGAGGGAGTTTATTCACCTGAAGTTTCTTTAAGCCGTTCTTAGATGCTGAGAATCTTTGAGTGTTTCTAGTTGTCCGCATTAACTACTTGAAGAAATCAGGCTAAGGCTGCACGGCCAGTTGAAATGTGACTCGTTGTCAGGCTTAAGGAGGTTGAGAATTGTCAAGCTTGCATTTACCATCTGCAGCATCGCCATACTGTGGTCTACAACTGTCTCTGACCAGGCTGATGCAACCTTGTTTCATGGAGCTGTACTGGATGTTGTGGTGGGATTTGTGTTTTGCTTCAGGAATTTCCTGGAGAATGAAAAAAGCCTGTAGCTAACCCGCTGCCTGTATTTGCAAAGCGTAAACTCAGAGCTGGAGTACAGGCTTAGGATCATGATACAGAGCTATAGTTTCTGTCTTTGTCCCTCTGAATCACAGATGCTACGTTAGGTCAAAATAAATGGTTTGCATGCGTACCTCTATATTTACAGGTACCACACATGTCTTGAGCTGGAAATCCACCAAAAAGGGATTTATCAGTCTTTTCCAAATTTCTGCTTTGAGCAGTCCTATGTGCAATACAAAAGCAAGACATCTCATAAGGCTTTTTTTTTTTTTTTTTTTATTGGCCAAATATTTGACACTCATCCCACTTGTATTAGTCTGGTTTCCTGCGCTCTACAAAAATCCCTTCTGTCATTAGGCTTTACAAGTACAAAGACTGTATTTTATCCAAAATCAGCTCTGGAATTAGTAGCTAAGGTGCACAGACTTCCCAGTTCCTGCTTCCCCAGGTACCTCTGAACAATGCTCTTCAAATCACATCCCATTCCTTCATCATCTAAGCAGAATAAGCTTTCTGTGGGACCAGTGAAAAGCAACATTAAGAATAAAGTGCCCAGGAAGGGGATGGATGGAGATACAATGGTAATTAAGCTGGCAAAGTTATGTGGAATCAAATCACCTCATGCTTCCACGCCTTTCTGCCCTTTAAAAAAAATACTCTGGATGCCGGTTTACCCTAATTGGCTCTTCATTCTGGCAAGGCAAAGAGATCAGCTTCTTTTTCACTGCCTTTGTGTCCCTGCTTCCCATCCTAACCTAGTGTAGTCTTCTGTGAAATTGTTTTCTCTGCAGAGACGGAGTTGCCTCGTCTCTTGTAATTCCACTAGAATAATCCTTGGCTCTGTGCTAGAAAAGCACTGAGCATAGTCACTGAAGGGAACGCTGGGGAAACATAGGCATCTGCACGCATACACCTTAGTGCTGGGGGAATTCAGGCAATTCAGAAAACATGGAAGATTTGCAAATATCTCTTTCTTTCTTTTAATCCTCACTCCGTGGTAAAGTAGAACAGGCTCAGGGAGCAGCCAGCCAGGGGAGCGTGCCACGTGAACAGAAATAGTGGGGCACTGAAGGCAAATGCAGGGGAAACAAGTGCTTTGTAGAAGACCTCAGCAGATAAGGAGCAAGGTGGTTTGCGGGCAGTGCATGTAGAGACCTGGGACTGCTTAGCATCAGAGCTGAACACAGGCCAGGCTGTCAGCATCGTGACTCCACTGACCTTACCGCAATTATTACAAGAGGTTTTGTCCCAGCGTGCTTATGATCGCAGGTGATGCAAATAATAACCTAAGACTTGCCTGTCTGTGTAACTCTGTGCTGCAAGGGGGGAAAGACCTAGTCCTAATTATTTAACTAAATAAAGGATCCTCATCAACATCCTGTGACCAAGATAAGCACTGCCCTCATTTTTACACAGAGATTATGCAGAGGTAAAGCACAGTTCATTTAATAGATCTTACAATTCCCAGCTCACCAGCTGAAGCCCTAACCATGAGGTACCAAACCAAAAGGAGGCATAGCTATTAAATGTGTGTGATTTAAAACCATAAGGGAACACTGTGGTAGGCCGCCCTCATACAACTGAGTAATTCTTTTCCCTTGCTAGATAAATGGTGACAATAATGCCGAGCTTAACAATTCCCTGTTACACTAGAGAGCATCTCTTTCTGAGAGTTAGCCAGTAGCGCTTTTCAGATATTATCAACATAGCCTACAGTTCCAGCCATATAACACCAGCGTCCTGGCAGACAGTTCTTTGCTCCCTGTAGAGAGCATAGGACTTCTTCTAGAGCTTATTGTCACCATATCAGTAGTGCACCTCAGGTTATCAGCCAGCGTCCAAATGGCGGTCCTGAGGAAGATGCTTATCCTATTATCTGATTATTCGTTAATTTCCTGATATCATTCTCTTGTATTTGCTTCCTGGCCATTGCCAGGAAGAAACTTTGAGGTAGATAGGCATGCTCCAGTTAGTACAGCAGTGCCCAAATTCATAACCTGCATGTGACCTGTGACACACTGAACTTTAATGAAGTCTGAGAGGTAGGTGAAAATTTTCTGTAGTTGTATCAGCCAGAATAGATTTAAATCTGGAAGCAATTTTTAGACATGGCTTTGATGTGGTTCAAGACAGAAGGATGTAGAGCAGGAACCCAAGAGTAGGGAGGTAGCAATTGCTGTGTAATTATGGGGTTTGTTACTCAACATTTGTATGTGATGGGTGTCCTAAAAGAGGAGAGGTTGTCATTTGCATTATGGATATGCTAATTTGTCATGCTGACAGACAACAGAATCCCAACTCATACAGCCATTGTAACTAATTAAACAGACAAACCAATCAACAGACATGGCAGATGAGGAATTTTAATGTGAAGAATTAAATATATAAAGTGACCTTGCGATGGTGCTTAGTATAACTTTGATTAATACCAGAGTCTTGGCAGGAAATTACCTTAAAAAGCACATAAACCGTGACAAGGCAGTAATCACAGTTTTGCCAGGGTTCCATGGCAGCTTTCATCTGGAGGGATCCCAAAGCATTTTATCAGCTGTTTAGATTCCCTTCATGAAAATGGGAATGAGTTAAAATGTAACCTGGATAACAGGGTGCTTGACTAGGGCTTCTTCTCTGCTGAGGTCTGTTCAGATTCCGTTGTAGTTCAGGTGTTGAAGATTAACTCTTTTTTTCTTTGTCCATCTATCTACTTTGTCTTTGTCTTGTTCATCAGAGAGATACTGTATTACGATTAAAGCAATATGATGAAGTCTTTTGTACAACCCCCAGTTTTTATTTTTATTTTACTTCTTTGCGTCCAAGCAGCAGTCACGGTGTATCTCCTGTTCAGGAAACGGGATCCAATAGCAGGAGGATTTACTTCTCAGCTTTGTCTCTTTAAATGCAGTGAACTGGGCAATCCATTTCCTGTCTCTCTCATTTATAAAGCCATCTGGGTACATCAGCTGTGATGGATTATTTCAATATTATGCCTTCTATCCTGGAAATGGAGCTTTCCCTCACCTTTTAGATAAAAGCTGCTAATATTTGAGTCCCCATTCTAGTCAACCAGGCCATCAGACATAAGGCTCCCTGACAGCATATTTGTGTCGTGAACATGTGACACTGGTCCTTGCTTCACCAGCCCAGACAATAAATATTGTGGAGCCAGAGCGAGAAATGAGAAGGGGGATTTACAGTGCATAGCATCATATGGCTTGTAGGCTAGGTTCATGCCTGGGTTAGTGCTGTTCAATTCAGAGGAATTATCCCAAGCAGTGAATCTGCTCCAATGGCAGACATGCAAGACTGGAATTTCAGCTCTGTTGTTTTAACTCACTCTTGTCCAAAATACACAGAAGAAGGCTTAGCACAGGGTGCTCGGGATTTATACTGATTTAAATGAACTTTAGAAACTCAGCTTGTTATTAGGTAGCTCAACAAAATGCTCTTTGAGCACTTGGAGCAGTCAGCCAGCCAACACTTCTGTGAGCCATAAGGACTAGGAATAGAAAATAGTATTGGCAACGCTGTACGTCATTACATCCCTCAGCAGAAAATCTCTTTTGGTTGAGGAGGTGATGAAACTGGAAGGGGTTAAACGTTCAAACCTTCTAATCAGCCAAGGGTTCAGAACAGATAGTCTGATGTATGATCGGCTCTCCTTTTTCAGTCAAGTTTTGGTTTCTTTATGGTCATTCTTCCTGTGCACATAAAAAGCAGTAAAAGCATTTAAGTTCCCTGAGTGTTTTTTTTATACAGGATGAAAGGTTTTAATGCATACAGTAGCTGTGCAGTGAGCTCCCACTGGAATCCCAGGCTACATGGAATTTACCCGTTAGATTTCATTTTGAAGAATGTGCGTTTGTATGGAAATCACTGAAATTTATCAGATTGTCAGTTTTGCTTGTTTAGAAGAAAACTAAACTTTATGATGTTTACAATGGATGGTAATTCAGACATACAATCTTCTAGTAACAAACACATACACCCCCCTCAGTGATATGAAACCATGCAGACATAAGACTGGAGTTTCCTGAAAGGAAAATTTAAAGGCAGCCCTTGCTGAACGAGGTGTATGGAACAGGGAGTGAAAAGAAAATGACAGCTATCATATCTGTCTGAATACCTCCATGTCCTCTGTTACCATAGCATCTGAGCTCTTCTCAATCACTAACCCATTTTGACTACACAACCCTCCTGCCCAGGGTAGGAGGTAGTTCCACTACTTTAAATTCATTCTTCCTATGGAGAGTTAAATGGAGAGGAGGGGAGGGAGAGAGGTATGGAGAGCCCAAATAAATCAGCACCATTTACAAAAAAAGGTTGAAAATTAAAAGAGAGGGATGGGAAAGAGGCAAGTGCTAACAGTAAAACGAAAAATGAAGAAGTGCCATGATAAAAATGATAGAGTGTCCAGGCAGCCTGGTCCCCAACCTTGAAAACCCCATGAGTAAAACATTGCTCATTGAAGATGAATTGTTTCAGTTAACCTTGTTCACAACAACATCTTTGCAGGTCAGAAAGTTATTACTTTCTCACTTTCCAGCTCTCAAGTGGGTTCCTGAATATCTCTGCATATGGATGGGTAGATTGGATTGGCTTAGGCTGAACTGAATTGGCAGACAGATTCCCTAAATCTAGGAATATTGTGCAGTATCATTCTTTTTCAATATGAATATATCGAGGAAAAAAAATCCTCCCTGAAGCAAACAGAGGGACCTTAATATGTTGCCATCAGGCTGTTTTTTAGCCATTGCCCAGGCTGAAATAGCTGCACTGCAGCAGAAGTGCCTGGAAAAATTATGGGGACTTCAGCAAAACTGCAAAAGCTATAGGAGCAAGGTGGTTGTGAGTGCCTGCTCCATTCCCATCTGAAGGATTCATGCACCTTACTTCTCTGTAGCTCAGCCCTGAATGTACTTTCAGCCCCACACTGCAACTATGCAGGATGGAAGCACTTGTCTTCCCCTCGTCCACTTTTACTTGGTGGTTGAGGTCTTTTAGCCATGAGGCTGGATACTTGGGTTCTCAGTTAGGAAAGGTCCTCCTTGAGGGCTTTTGGACCCTAGATAGAATCAACAGCTCTATGCATTTTCATGTCACTGTTGTCACCAAACTGATGCAGAGGGGCTGTCATACACCCATGAGTTTGGGGTGGTGCTCCATCACTAAGCAAATACAAACCGGTGATATGCAAGAAAAGTGCTCTGTGAAGCAGCACGCTCACCCTTCTCCCTCCAAGCCATCAAGTCGCTTCCAAAAGGCTAGTGATTTAGCCCAGGGAAACGAGCAAAATCTCATAACATCCTGCCACTTCTCACATCACCGGACACAGAAGATATGGAGGATAATGGAGTGTCATGTTTGTCTAATGGACGTATTACTACTACCAATGCAACTTCATCAGCAAAAGTAGGCAAAAATTGATAAAGAGATAGCTAACAGAGCACTGCAGCTTGGTGTTTTTTGATAATCCTTGCCTACTGGATATTCTTCATCCTAAGGCAAACATGAGAGCCAGAATGTCCTTAGGCAACTGCTTTTAGGCAGATCCACAGCAGCGTACTGAGGAATAAGGTTTCTTAGCTACTCTGAACACTGAGTATTCTTTTAGGGTACTGGTCAGACCTTGCAGGTCACAGATCTTTACATTTCACTGAACTGGCTTTAAAAAGGGACCAGTGGTTCAGGTCTCAGAAAACTAGATGGTTCCTTGCCACAGGAAAAACAAACAAGCAAAAAACCCCTGTGCCACCAGGTGCTAGGGTGAAAATTTACAAGAAAAGTCTGTGCAAAGGCAACAAGAAGCACAAGAAATTCTCCCTGATCCTTTTGAGATTGGATTATTTAGCTGAACAACATGGTAATAGATTGCAGAACCCTATCAGATCATTGGGGAAAAAACCTAGATAGAGAAGCAGAAGCATATGGCAATGGAAAGCTCCCCTGAGAAATGGAAAATAGATATTTTCTGGTTTTAATAAAGTGTCAGCCTTTGTATAACCTGGCCCAGAGCCCAAAGAAATGGACTGTTGCTTCCATTTACAAGAAGTCCAGGTCTGGCCTTCTGACGACTCTATAAATAAATGCTCCATTATCTCTTACAAATATCTTTCCAATATGTTACCTGACCCTAGGTTTATTCGTTCACAAATTTGGTCATGTTTTATAGCAGAAGCTAGTCTCTTACTTTTATCCAGGAATTTCAAAGTGCTCCATGCATATCAGTGATTTCAGCTTGTTAAATGTTACCAAGAAGGAAGCTGAGGCATGGAGAAAATGAAATAAATGTATCCAAATTCATGTGTGAGTCAGAAACAGAGCCAGGAATAGACTGGCAATGAACACACCAGCAATGATGAAAGGTCAGGACAAAACCCAGGACTCGCTAGTTAGATGAAGCTGCCTTTTTACAAGCTAAGACACTCACTAGAGCTAGGATTCACTGCGTGCATGACGAAAAGCTGATAAAATGGGTATTCTTACATTGCTCACACTGTTCTTGTCTATACTTTTCTCTAATTACCTAGTCTGTATGTTTGTGTCTTTCCCCTCATCAGAAGGAGGTGTGTAGCACTCTCTAGTGTTTCACTGGTAGCTCTGAAACACTGTTAATTTTAACCTTCCCAGATCTGTCATTCAAGTGAAGGAAGGGAATGCCTCAGATGGTCGTTCAGCTTTATTTTTCTTGCAGAGGTTTGTATCGTGCATAAGTATATTACATAGAAGAGTCACTGCTTGATGTAATTTGTGTTAGTTCATTAAGCATGAGATATGATTAACATGAACACTTCTTTAATCAACCAAAGGTACTGTTACAGACACTTAAAAGCCCTGTGCACTTCTAGCTGTTCTTTTCTTCGTATTGCTGCTCTGCCCAGATTTGTAGGAGAGCAGACAGTTCACAGTTTCTACATGCTAGGACAGAGCAATTTTAAGCCATGGTAGCAGTTTCAGTACTGGATCAGACAAACTGCAAAAGAATCTGCTTCTTCCCTGCAAATAATTCCCTAGCTTTTGCACTTAAACCATGTATCCGTGCTGTTATGCACCAGGAAGGAATTATTCATTAGCTGAGCTGTGTAATGCTTGAGCAGGATGTGGGAGGTCAGATTACCAAGACCTCTGTTTCACCCACCAAACCACTACAGTGGAGATCTGTTCAGGCTAACCCAGAAAGAAACAAAATTATTTTTATTATCATCATCTTTCTTGGTTCCCTCTGCCTTCAAGCCAGTTTGACATAACAGTTACTATGTTATTGTTAACTATTGCTTCCATCATTAGCTCCAGAAAGATATGAACAGACACGGTCTTTTGCTGCATTTTACTTTGCGGTAGCTTGTCCGTATTTCAGTACTCTTTGTTACCAGTCTTGTTATTTAAATAAATAATGACTGTCTCCTCACCATTTCATTCTTTTCCTAGGCTTAGACTAGCTGAGGGCAAATGCATCTGTCCCTGGCTGCAGTGGCTCAAACGTGTGGCTTTGTGTCCTTGCTGTAATGGGAATTACTTGGCGTCTCTTTGCCCAGTCTGGTATTATCAGACCATAGAGCAAGCTAAACAAAGAGACACAAACACTGCTTACAATTCACTTTGGCTGCTCACTGCAGTCTGGTGATTCTCCATTACATCTCTGCTCATTATGAATACAGATAACAGACTATCATGAGCTGAGTAGCCTTACCCTGAAGAGATAAAACTAATCTGTGTCCTTAGATCAGCGGCTTTGTAATCTCACCTTGGAAAGCACAGTAATTGCAGAAACATAGAAAGGAAGTAAAGAGTAAGGGGGTGAGAAACCCAGTGAATGCATCCCTCTAATTCTACCCTCCGAGCCTGTGGGCTTGCACGGGTTCCTAGTCACATCTTTCCTGAATGTTGTGCATTTACACTGTGCATCATAAGGAAACAGTCTTTTACAAGAATTCTTTTGTTCAAATAAAAACAGAAACCTTATGCATGGCCTCAAGAATAATCACGCTGGCTAAAGGAACCCCTTGTACTCCAAGCTTAAATGGTACAATGAGCACTACGTGCAAAACACTTTTCCAATTTCCTCTCTTTTCCCTGTTTTGGCCGCCTTTTGTTTTTTTCTCTGAACAAAAGCAACATCCATATGCTCAGATGGCCTTGGTGTCAGATGGCTGTCTTTTGACCCTTCTCTAATGCAAACAATAAAAGCAAGAAAAACAAGGTTGTTGAAGTTGGAGTTCAAGCTCTAGACCAAACAGGTTCAAGCAGGTGCACAGTCCTGCTAACACTACTTGTAGCTTGTGAGGAAAAGCCTGACCCGAAGGTCTGCATTTGGCTGCAGCAGACAGATCCAGATGCTTGTTTCCTAGATGGGTTTCCATTCTTACTGTGGCCTAGGCCAGATCTTTCAATCTTACTTTGAGCTTGTTTTTGGAGAGGAATGCAATACGACCTATAATCCACATCCAAATTTCCTTCCAGGTTGACTTTGGGGTTATCCTAAGACCCCAGTGATCTAACCATTCCCAAACTCAATGCCAAAATCTCTCTCCTTGCCTTTCTTGACAATTTATACGAAAGCTTTTGAGACACAATTTTCTCCTTTCAACTGATGCCATTTCAGCCTCCGAATGTGAGCTGAGACTGCGGAGTTATAAATGAAAAAACAAAAAGCCATCCAGTTTGTAAAATCTATGACTTAATATTGATTTTGGACATCCCATGAATTGAAACAAGCCTTCTGTGCAGAAATCCTCCAAAGATGCCATGTTCACCTCTCCTCTTGACACAACATTTTATCGATCTCCATGTTTGTGCCACATGAATGATGGATTATCGCATATCAAACCTTGCAGTATTCATTTAATGCCTTTGAATAAAACATTTCTCACAGATTAACTGAGCAGTTTTAAGTGAACAACCATTTTCATCTGGTTTAAATTTTCATGGGTACTTTTCTGGAGAACAAGTACATTGTTAATAATTGAAGAGAATGAGACCTTGCTAATCTCTTTGTATTTTAATAAAGTTCTGTTGTACCCCGTTCATTTATTTCTAAAATCTCAGCATTTATAAAAATTCATTAAATTTACTTCCCTCCCTTTGAAATGAATAATCCTGAGATTACATGAAAAGGAGTGATTGTTTCTGTACCAGGGAACTGGAATTCCATTGTGTCCAGATAGCTATAAAAGTGGCGTGTGAGGGATTGAATGGATGGGAGCGGGGAGAAACACTTTTCCGTGGAAGCAGAGATGCACTGGAAGAGCAAGTTTAGAAAGAGAGGAAGGTGTAGAGAGAAAGAAGTAGGAGGCTAGAAAAGAAAAGGGAAGCAGTTTGGTCACAAAGACAGATGGGTGTATAAAAACAAGATGAAGTGTAGTGAGGTAAATATGAAGAAATATTTGTACATAGACTAATGCATACATGTCTGTAATATATTGTTTTCTCGCATTCTGTCCTTTCATCCCTCTGTCTACAATACTATTTCAGTAACCTATGTAATTCTCTTCTGTACCTCTGACTCCAATTCAAATCTTCTTTGCCTGTGCTGAGAGAATCATAGAATCATAGAATTTGAGAGCTTCTCAAAGCTTGACTTTACACTGTCCCATTTCTCTTTTCAAATACAATTACTTCTTTACACATAGCCCCAGGATTACATTTCAAAGGAGAAGAGAAAACCCACTATGTACATGATTTCTTTTATCATTATCAAGTCAATGTCAACCCTTAGAATACTGGTCTCAAAAATATTTCATTCCAGCAAGTTTCATTAAATTCGGTGGTCACTCTGATAAAGAGAGTCCTGAAGGCTCCCAAAGATGCTGTACGTTTGTCATACACAGTCAGAACAGCAAGTGAGTGAAAAGGCTTTGGGAGCAGTAGTGAAAAAGACAAAATAAATGTATTAGGTGCCCTCCTCAGAGGATGACTGTGCACACAGAGGGAGGGATTCATTCTCTAACTCTGCATTTGTACAGATTCTTGCAACGAGTAGATTTTTTGCTGATTCCAGCCACTCTTGAGCTATTTCCGTTTCAGTTCTGCATTTGATAGTTGTCCTTTGGTTTGAAGGGGCTATGTTAAGAGGGCAGTAATCAAACACTCATGCCATAAACTGAGATCTCTGCCTCCTACTCCAAGAATCTCTGAAATGTGGCTTGTAAATTGCTTGTTTGTACTTAGATAGACAGCCTCCTGTGTGAGTGATTTCAAGCAACAAGTTGTGAAAACCTATTGTGGGAAGGAGCTTAAAACAGCTCTGCATTAAAGTCTTCCTCTAGAGGAGAAAATCTTTTTTTCACATTTTTAATCAAGTTTCTGCTTAGCTGTTTACTGATGAGCTCATGCCAGGGGATAGAAAAAAGCAAAATTGGTCCATGAGACAGATTTTTAATGGAGCTGCTGTAATCGAGCTAAGCAGGTTGGGTTTGATCAGTATTTAAGGTGGGATGTCTCAAAAAAAAAATGCTACTGTACTGCTAGAAAGA
>NW_010100195.1:27642-48935 GCF_000699245.1 Pterocles gutturalis
AACAAGAACATCAGTGTATTAAGTACCTCTGATCAGGTCCTTGGCAAAGGAGTATGGTCACACAGTGTGGTATCAGCCACTGCCATTTGGTTGGATATAAAACTGAATGTCTGAGTACTAGTGATCTGGGATGCCTTCCCATTTGCAGACTAATGTTCTTCCCATCTGTATTCCCTTTGGATTTGCATGAGTTGGAGTTCCTTTAACTTGCTATCTCAGACTCTGGGTCATTCTGATTTAGGCCATGGGCTGGTACCCAGTGGCACCAGTCACAATGCAAAGGTTGGACTTTCACATTAGTTGGAATATTATCTTGACCCTGTCCCTTAAATGCCCAAGACCAATTTTATCTGGGGTGTAAGCTTCCCTGAGCCATCAGGGAAGAAGCATATGAGAGCAATTAATTGATGGGATAGCTCACACATGCTCAGTGTTTGTCCAGTTCTCTTGTATGGTAAATCAGTTCCAAAACACAGTCAGGCAGCACTGACTGCTTGAGGAAATGCCACCTAATTTGCATTTATTATTCCTGTTGTATCTCCAATTATGGTCTTTGGCTCATGCATCTACAGGCAGTGACAGAGCATCTCTCTTAGGGCAGTAAATAGCTGGCTTGTCCTCTCCTTGAAAGTGAAATAGGGGCCAGTTTACATCTTTCCATCATGCATTTGTTTAGAGCAATTGCCTTTCTACCAGGTCAGCAGTTTGTCCCTGCGTACCTGCTTGTCTCTAAAAGATATAGACTGCCATTTTCCTGCAGTCCAGGCCCAGCTGACTGTGACTGATGGTTTTGCTTAGACCTTGGGAACTTCAGGCCAGTGGTACATCTCAGCGGAAATAATGATTTAGCCTTTTTAGAAAACAAATGACTTGTCTGGAAGTTCACTCTCTCTGGAGCATAACACAATCAGCGCTCACACGACTGCTGCACACACTCCCTGTGATGACAGGCTGGAGAGTAATGCAAGCCAGGGCACTCACACTCCCTGTGACGACAGGCTGGAGAGTAATGCAAGCCAGGGCTCAGCTGCCAACCTCTGCTCTCCCCTTTAGCTGTCCCCCCTATTGTCCAAGGGCTTCACTATTGTAAACAGCTTCACAAATTGCATTAAAAATAGAGCTTTAAGAGCTTTAAAGAAGAGTTGAATTGTAGGTAACTCATATTCCATGGACTGAGTCTTTTTCTTCTTTTTCCATTGCCATAGATCCCTCCTTTTTTCTCCCACTTCACCTTGTGTCTGTCCTCCCTTGGTGTCTTCCATGTTTTCTGCTTCTACCTCTCTCTGTCTCTTTTCTTCTCTCCCAGCTTTTCACTCTGTCAGACAGTATGCATGTGTTCCAAATGCCTCCAGTGTTTAGCATAGTTATTCTCCTAGCTGTTGGGAAGGAAGAGATTCGGGGTGGAAAATTTAATGAGGTGATCCATATCCAGCTGTTTCCCATTTGTGTTTGTTTCTTGCTGGAACAAAGTAATTTGTACATCCACTTGGCAAACTGAGGGACAAAGTGTCAGACTCAAGCTCTGTGACACAGACAGACTGTCACATGCTTTTGCTCAGGTATGATTTGGGAGATGCAAAGCTCTAGCCCAGGGTCACAACTAAACTCGAGCTAAGCCCCACCCCAGGCTATGCCCAGCATAAAGCTGCCAGGAAGAGATCTGCAAGCAAAGGCATCCTTTAGAGAGCGGAAAGCAGCTTGAAAAAGCAGCGGACATCAAAGAGCACACACAGCAGCGACAGACATTATCTGCAGAGGTGCCAAATAATTTCTGCAGGCTATTTCGGTTCAGGCACAGGATAGTGAAGCCACACTCGCTCATAATAATCTAGCGTGCTGAGGAGCGCCTGGATATGGATGACAGTTCATCCAGGGGTGCTCTCCCTGTCTTTCCTCAGGGCTAGCCTGTTGGCCCACACGTATTAGAAAAGGCTGTATTGTTAGATATGAAGCATCATATTCAGGCATGAATTTATTTTCAAAAGTGAAGATCTGTAGTCCGTTCCTGCTTGGGGAAAAGTCCCTTTTTGAATTACCTGAACCAAAAAAAGATACAGACACACCTATGGATGCTAGAGACAGCTCTCCCACTTGAGAGACCTTGGTTTCTTTCTTGCTGCTAAATTCAAACTGGGCAAAAGTGAATATTGCCCATCCAAGGATTGTTTTATTATTTAACAAGCCTACCCAGAGTTATAATCAAAGTGAAGAACAACTTGGGAGTACATGTTTAATATCATGCTCCAGGATTATGTCACTCTGTGTCTTAAGGCTGAGATGTGATCTTGGAGCTTTGGTTACTCCATATCCCCTGGGGTAGGAGTTCATACTCAGGATGATCAGAAGAGGTGATGTGACCATCTTTTTCTTGTGGCTATTGGCCTCCTGTGTAAAGGAAAGTAGGTTCAAAAATCCAGCTGTTCTCATTTGAAACTGATCCAGCACAGATATGTGAGATGAGAGTAGCTGCACAGAGGTCCTGACTCCTTCCCAAGAGTCAGGAAGAGTCTTCTCTGTGGCCTGCTTGCCTGGGCTCTCTGTTTCTGCTCTTTTTGTGTCAGCCTATGACACTGAGACTCTGCAGCACAGAGAAACCCCTTCTTTGGTCCAAGGTCCGAGGATGGCCTGAAAGCCATCTCCTGTCTTCTGCGGCTCAGAATTCTCCTGTTAACATGAGCCTGGAATTCATTCTCTGCTACCACGGGGTGTGGTTAACGGCGCTGCTAACTTCAGCACCTCTGGGATCTTTCCTTCAGCTGGGGAATCACCATGGAGACCCCTGATGTGCACCCAGCACACCTCTTGGCCCTGGCATTAATCCTTTTGCAATGTACCACAAAGTCAGCTTTAGCTTGGAGGAGCCATCAAATAAATATGAAAACTGCTCCCAGAGGAGGTAAATATTCGCTAGACAAGCAGAAAGAAAAGCAATAATATACCATGTAAGCTACTGCCTTTTATTAGCTCAGCTCCCTTTTCTCCCCTTGTAAAGTATTGTTGCATTGTTTTATTAATCTTTACTCTGAAGCAAATTAAAGCAGGGACAGTTGTCAGAGTATTATTAAGAACATCTGTTTAATTAGGGCTGCCTTTGCATCCGTTTGAGAGAGAAATGTAACACCCCTGTTCATCCACTCCTGCTGTCTCACTCCCCCTTCCTACCCTTCCCCAGCTACGCTGCGTGCCAGAGGAAGAACGTGTAGTGAATACAGGAGCACCTGGAGCCTTTATTACCTTCCATTTCCTCTGCTCATAAGAGGTGTCAGTTCTTCCTATTAATGCCGGGGAAGGAGGCGGGGCAGGCAGGGAGGTATAGCTGTCATGGGGTTTTTTAGTGATCTCTGTCTTGAGAGCCTCTATCCCTACTTTCTTCCCCTCAGAAAACAATTTGGAATTCTGTAAAGAGATCATGAATAACTATTAATTATCATTAGCAATTTGCCATACCAGGCCAGCCTTTCATTTGGGAATCTCAGAGCAGTTTTACAAATGCTAATTAATTGAGACTACTTCATGAAGTAGTGTGTAAAACTCATTTTACAGGGGTAAATCAAGGCTAAGAGATATGAAGCGACTTGCTTGAGTCGAAGGTGGTGCTGCCAGCAGAATGCAGGCTTCCCAGCTATAAATGACATGTTGCAACCACCCTACAAGCGAGGTTCTCCAGCTTTCCCCCCTTTCCTGCACTGTCCCTGCTAGATGACGGCAGGCCCCTGACACACAGGCCAACACCCAGAGGTGATAAAAACAGTCTCCAAAGCTTTAGCCTTGTCCATTGCTTTGTCTTCAGGAGATGGTTCACAAGATACAGGTTCACTAATAATGATAAAATACAGTGATCTAACTGCAGTTGGCCTACGATTGCCAGACTTTGAAGGGAGGTACAGGCCTGCTCTGAACATATTCGGTTCTTCCTTCAACACTTGCTACTGGTCTTTGTCGGGGCTGTGATCCACCAAGGCTTTTGCTCTGACCCATTCGAAACAGCTCTTACAATCTTAGGCCTGCCTGTCTCCCTTTCTCCATGTATCTCCACACTTCTGTATCTTTACAGATTGTCTGATTGTCTGGGCACCATTTCTTCTGTATTTATGTAACCATTTACCCAGGCAGCCAGCAGTGAATTAATCATTATGTCTACAGTCTCAGCTGGGAGAGGTATTGACTCATAGATTCAAGTCCAGGAGGCCAAGAGCTTGTTTGTTACCTGATAAGACTAAACTTCATTTGGGGCTGCCCAAGATGTCACGGGTGGTTTAATGAACTACCTTCGTGAGCTGTGAAGGTTAGAGCTTAGCCGTGCGCCAGTGCACAGGACACACAGTTTGCGTATCTGATTCTATGTGCAGCGATTCGGCATGCTGCAGATCACAGCAGCGCAGGGAAACACTTGCTGGAAAGAACAGTTACTAATTCACAATGGTTGAGAGAACTAACTTCTCCCCTGCAACCCTTTCTCTTCTCCATGTCCTACTTGTTCCATCATATGTTTTTGAAAATTAGAAATGTCAGTTGAATTAAACCTTTTTCTCCGTTTAGCACAGACCGTTTTCCCCTAAGAGTATATTCCCTGAAAGATCAGACTGTTCAATCGTATAAATTATCCACAGACCTAGGCTATCTGGTGAGTTGATCAGGTTTAGAGCTATGTCAGGTCACTCAGAAGTTCAAAGCGGTCCATGCCTACGTGTGAATCCAAATTCCAGTGAGCAATCTGAGATATTGTAGCAAGAGCTGTTTTACATGCTAAGAATAGTAAAAAAAAAAAACATAAATCCAAGCTCCATTTACAAGTGCTTGGAAATATCTGGGGTTCTGGGATGGTCTAAAATATCTGGACTCTGAATATTTGAGGTTTTCCCATCATTATAAGTATTAACCATATAATTAGGTATTATCTGAGAATTATCCTTAAATACTCACCACAACATGATATTTGCTAAGTAATAATTAGGCTAGGAAAGGAACTCAAATAATACCTTCGTCTAGAAAATTAAAGGCCCTGCATTGCATGTATACAGCACCATGCTGAGGGGGTAATAGGGTTTAAAATTACAATAAATTACAGTTAGACCAAATCTCAACCCCCTTAAGTGCAAAGAAGATACAGGGCAAAAAAGAATCAAGCCTCCAAAGAAATTTTATAGTCAGAAAGCTATGTAGATTCCAGTTCTTTACGGCAAGTTTGAAATCCAGTCAGTGAAAGATGCAGGCATCACAGTGTGCTTTACCATCCAGCTCCAGAGGAGCTGTCTGGCTGCCTTCAGCGCAATGGAAGCCCCCCAGGCCACGTTCACAATTTCTGATAGCAGGTTAGATGTTGTGCAGGGCACTGCATGGAGCTATACACTGACAGCTCCAACATCCCTCCGCGATGAGCTCACCATGTTACAAAAAAAAAGATGGGACAAGGCACTAGGTCCGTTCACAGAGACAGCACCTGTGTACCACATCTCCTTCAACATTTTCATTTTAATTGAAGACCCTGTTTTGCAAACTCAGGTTCTTCTCAGAAGTACAGGATTTTTCTTCTCTAACCTTTCACTGTCTTAGATCCAGTGAAATGAGAGCTACCGCAGATGGAAATTATTTCAAGGGGATAGAGTTCCATTTTGCTTTGGTTTGTAATGTTTCAAAACTCTCCTGATGAGCACAGAACAATCTTATGTATTTATATTATTAGAGATATTCAGTTGTACCTAAGAAAGGCAAACATGCAAATTTCATTGAATTTCATATTTCCATTCGATTAATTTAAGAATCACAGAACACAGGCACATTTAGGGCAAGCCTTTGCTGCACAGGACTAAGTGCTGAGTGTCTCAAAGCAGACTACAAAACTAAAGAATTTAAACATTAGATCATTTGTATTTCCATTTTGCCTTCCCTCCCCCCTTTGAACACAGCGTTAGTAACCTTCCACGTGAACTCCCATGTCAGTTTTATAAATATAAATCCACTCACGTTTGTGTGGATGTTTACAGAAACGCACTTCAGCTGAGGTTGGGAGGAAGAGAACAGTTCTGCATGCACAGCAGGGCTTGAAAAACAAGCTGGAAATAAGGCTTAGGGCCACACAATGAGCATTGAAGGTGAAACAAAACCCTGAGTAGCTGCTCAGTTGCGAGGCACTATGTCTGCCGGATGAGGATAGAATCAGCTTGGGATGAGGATAGGGTCACAGAGATAAGATATGGCCGGACACTTCGGTGGCAAACTGATCATAATGCGTCTGCAGAGAGAGATGAGCTGAACATGGCTGGGTGAACTTGGTTCTGAAATTGTCTAATGTTTGCGTGCTGGAACCTGGAACTTGACCATTAAAGAGAGTATTTAAGGTTGGGATTTATCTCTGTCTCTCAATCTGATAGGTTCTTTTAATTTTAGCCCTGGTGATCTTTATGTAGTAGAAAAAGCCGCCTTCTGGTATCCTGTCTGAAACACAGGATTTACTAAAAGCTCACAGCATCGTAGTGGTTGTCAGCTTATGGCTTTTTCAAGTATAAAAGCAGAATTTGACTTTTGGAAATGGAAAAGAACAAGAGTGCAGTGCTTATGTGAGGCTTACTTATTCTTCTTCCTGCACGCTTTGCTTGTGGGATTACAACACATTTACGTTTCCGCTCCTGTGCAGCCAAACTTCTAAATGGATCCTTTGGTACCTGGTGCACTTTGATCAATAATTCTTGCTGTCTCTTAGTCACCTGTAGATAGGGACTATAAATGAGAACAAGCAATACAACAGGGTGCTGTAACCACTGGCATAAATCACCCTTGGCAGCAGCTGGCACGTGACTCCTTTTGCCTTGAATATGTTTGCCTGGTTATAGCAGTGCATTCCTCGTCACTGTATTTTGAATTGGGATTTCCTATGGATGGGACCCAGCTCTTATCTTGCTTCATATTTGATGGCTCCTTGAGTTGTCTCCTTACTCAAGAGAAAAAAAGGGACATTTTCCAGCAAAGAGCTGTCTGCACTGAAAGGAAATTTAGTCTTTGTGTGATTTAAACAGTTTCATAAATAGATCGGAGCTGATGAAAGGTGCTGGCGTGGCAGTCACAGCGGTTGGAATCCTCTGCAGGAGGGGAACAGAATGAGCAAATTCTCACTCCACACCTTGTGCCATCTCGATGCCTCAAACCTCCCCCTCTGGCCTCTGCAGCTGAGAAATGGTTCAGCACAAACCAGTGGAGTTAGTGCCACCTGCAGTGGGGTTTTCTTGGTAGAGAGACCTGTCTGTTCACAGTGGGATTGGGCCTCGCCAAACTCAGTTCATGCCGTTACCCAGCCGCCACCAGTCAGTGCCAGTCTGGATTAATACAGCATTGGGACTTACTGGTTGTCTCTAGCTTGGGGCAGGTGACAGCTGGGAGTCTGGCATTTGAATTTAATTCTTATTTCCTTTACATTCACCCTCTGGCAAAGGCCATGAGCTTCAGGACATCCAAGTCCTGCCCTGGTGATTTAGTAAGAGAGAGAAGCTGTGAAATTTTCACACCATTAGGAAATAACAGAGCTGAGGAAAGAAGACAATTTGCCTAAAAGAAAATAAAGTGTGTGAGGGCATTGATGGTGCTTAAATCTGTGCAGAAAGTGCAGTATAAACATCAGCTGCTGTGCAGGAGGCTGAATCAATTGAAATCTCTAACAGATTTAAAAATGTTTTTGTTAAAGTTCCCCTTTCAGCCTTTTTATTGCAGGTTTTAAATTCTAATGTGCAAAGAGGACAAAGTAGGTGATTTAAACCTGCCACCGCCTGGTGAACTCTGGCTTTTTGTATAGGGAGTCCTCTGCCCAGAAGGCTTTGAAAAGAAAATGTGTTTCTGTGCTCTGACGCGTGAAGGATCCGTGCTACGTTTGTTCACTTCACAGAAGTAAACACCTATGTGTTGAGGACAGAAAATTTAAGGACAATGCCATGCTGGTAACATTAAAACTGTCTCCTGTGAATTTGTCTGAGGATGTTTAGAAAACCCAGTCCCTATTCAGTGTAAGCAGCTGTACTGGCGTGGACTGTTCAGATCTACCTACGGTTTGGACAGGAGTCTGCAAGTTAAAACATGTGTGTTGTAGGACACTGCAGTTGTTAGTTGTTCCTCAAACGCCTGATGGAAAGGACCTCATGCTGGTAGATGTATGGGCATGTTTCTTTTGCAGAGCTCTGTAGGTTTGAATGCTGCAGCCCTGCCCCAGCTATTTGTAACCCGTATCTCTAACAAAGATTACCGTCTGCCTATCTGTGGGAGGAATGTTTCACATGAGTGCTCTGTAAGCTGCTTCCATCAGACTCAGCCAGATTAGTGCAAACATATCATGTACGCCGTTTGAGCTGAGCTGACCGATTATGACTGAAGTGGATCAAGGAATGCTCTCGAGAAGCAATCTGTCTGCTGTGCTGCAGGGACGATAACTTCTGACAGAAGGGCAATAACAATGCTGTGAGGTAGGGAGACATCTTAAACTTCTCCAGATGGTCTGTAGAAGGACCACGTTTTGGAAAAGGTGTTCCGGCACGGATGGCAGCTGAGGTTCCTCTGCAGATGCAGGGCCCTCCCAGTGTGGTATCAGTGTAAATCTCATTGCAAGTTTTGCAGGTCTTGTTTTGTGAATTGTTGCTACCTCTGCCAGGTTTCCTCAGCGAATTCAGGTAGACAGGTGAGGGGTTTGTCACTTGCCATTGCAGAAATTTCCATATTCCAGCCGTCTGGCCTTTTGGGAAGCAGTTCCACAGCTTTACAGTGGCACAGCCTGAGTTCAACATCCTCAGCAACCAGCATTCTTTCCTCTGCAGCTTCTCATAGTCCCAGCGCTGGGACATGGGATGCTGCACTCTGCCTGGTGAGCTTCAGCTCTCAGGCTGTAGAATCAAGCAGCTCTGAATCTCTTATTGCAAGACAGAGATCTCACACGGCAATAGTGAGCAGTGTCACCATCTGCCAACTCTGCAAAGCCTTGTGAGCTTTTCTGTGGCTGGAGGAGGTTTCTCTTCACTGCCACCTGCATGCCATTTAAATTATCTATGTGTCTTCCTGATATCTTTGTTTCCAAATGAAAGGCAGAGATGAGACAGCAAGATATTGTTGGTCTGCCTATCTTTCAAGTACTCTAAATCTGCCATGTAACATTTGGAGTGGTTCAGGCTTGGTTCTTGTGTGGTTCCCACTGGGGAAAAGTACAAGTACCCTCCTATTAGGTCAGACTGCCGTTTTACCACATAGGTCATTGAATAAAGAATGACATTCACTCTGCAGTGTATCAGCCAGGGTCAAGTCCCATTATCATTTTCCATTTCTTGAAATCTTCTTCCCCACCTTATCTCTGTTCTCTTTTTTTAAACTTCAAAAAATCAGAACATGGTACTGAGCTTTGGAGTCAGAGTCCCTGGTGGGTTATTAACACCAATAATGAAGAGCACAACTTTATGAGGACAAAGAGTTTGTTAAACTCATTAATTTTATTAATAATAGCGAATTAATGTGCAGAAAGGCAATGCCAGTCTGGCTCTAATTGCTCTTTGGTTTTAAAACGCTAAGTGGAAAAGTTAAAAATCATTTCCAGCTACTGCTTCCTTTCTCTTCTCCATCACTCCCCCCTTCCTTCTCTTACTCTTCTCCTCTCTTATTTGTGTCTCACAAGAATTGATTTTTTTTTTTCTTCTGCCTCTTCTTCATTACGAATCATTATATTTCATCATTACAAGGATCTGGTCATATTTCATTGCTTTCCCATTATGTTTTCATAATTCTTTCTCCCAATATTACCATACAGAGCAGAACCTGGCAGGGAATTCAAGCAGCTCAGGTCTATTTCGATGCTTTAGCTCTTGTTGGAGCTAATGACCACCCATATCTCCGGCCACTTTTGGCCTCTGAGCAAGCAGATGCTATTTGTTTTCCCTCTTTCCTCTCACTGAATAGCCACCTCCTTCAGGCAATGGGACGTCCCATTTTTCAAGGTTAATGCCTTGTGAAAGTGTGAATGCCTTTTCATGCTCTCTTTAAAGTTGAAATGGGTCTTTCTCCTGTAGACTTTGGAATGCGGAAGGTGGGAAAATCATTAAATAAAGCAATTGAAGGGGAGCGCTGACCAGCCTAAAGCTTGCTTAGCACTGCCTGCCTGGCATCATTTGATATTGACACTGCAAGGAGAAAATCTGCCACGCCAAGCGTGCTGCTGTTGTAATGCTGTAGCCCTGGACTAAACCCCAGACTTTCTGTTAGGTTTGATAACACTGTCAGAAGTACAGCTTAGTCCTGGGCTGAGCCCAGAAGTTCATGGCCTTTGTGGTCTGACTCATCCAAGTTTTATGTAGAAGAAGATGTGTAGCTTGATTGTCAATGTTACACGTACACATGTACCCAAATGCATGCAGTCAGCTGCAGCTTTGCTCGAAGGCAGAAGGGGATTGGTGTGAAAAGGTCAGAGACAGGTGTCACACTTCAATTTGAAGAGAGGAAGGAAGGACTAAAAAGTTCAGTCTTTTTAATTTAGTTTTTATTGTTGCAATAAATTTAATCAATTGCTTAAATTCAAGTAGGTTCTGAAAAACCATATGCAAAGTTTGCACAGCCTCACAGGAGAACCGGGAACTTTAGAGGCAGCTTTGTAGTGCCTTTCTCCCAGGGTGCTAAGGTGATGCAGAGAAAGTCTTGAGAACTGCTCTCAGTCAAACTCAGTCTCTGCTGAGGAATCTCAATTTGGGCTTCTTTTTAATTTAGACCAGAACATTAAGTCTGAAAAAGTCCTGTGACCCAGTTCCAGATGCAGACCTCATGACTCATCTGAACTGCAACAAAATACAAGAAAAAATAGTTATAATCCTTTTCTTGCTCTTTCTCTCTCCTTCTTTGTTATATCTTCAGTGTGTGTATGGCTTAATTTTAGTTCTGATAAAAGCAAATGACATTTTAATTTTTATAGCATGATTTATTGTCATTTGGTTTTTAATTTATGAAAAAATAATTCAAATGAAAGAGAGATTTAACCCTGACCGGCATTCTTGATAGCTATGAGCCATAGCTATGAGACTGCAGCTATTTCAGGACATATTTTATTCACCCAAGCAGGACAGAGATATATAATTTTCTGATACTAGTTCTACGCAAGAACCTGATTGCTTGCTGGTTGAAAGAAGATTTGAAAAGAAAAATCACCTGATTATCATAGTACACTTTTTTTCCTATTAATTTTCTGCAATTAAAATGAAATATCAAGGAAGTATACCTGTTGTTTATTCTGTTTCTCTGCTCCATCACAGACCTTCTCTGTTGCTTTGTGGTGTAACCGCTCTGACAGTCACTCCATTTGATATTCAAGAGTGAGGAAGTAGCTGCGTTTCCATCCAGCAAGGTCTGCTGGTCTTGGCACATATAAAGATATCCTCACCTGCCCCTTGAAGGCTGCACTTCTCTTTTTCCGCTCCCTGACACATCCCTGTGATTGCAGAGTGCCAGGGCAGAGAAGAAAAGAGCATTACCACCAGTGGCCATGCCCCTTCTTGCCCACCCTCCAGTCACTCGGGAGGCATGGGGTCTCCTTTCCTTCCTTTGGAAATGATAAATTCTGTTCCGTATCACCAAAGCTTTGTGTCAGCTATAATTTATAGCTGATTTAGAGAACTCTGTCTTCTTTCCCTCCTCCTTTCATGCCCTCATCCCGCCAGCGCTATCTGGCAAGACTTTCTCCAGCTGGCTGCAGGGATCACAGTTCTGTCCAGGTCCTAAGCAGACGGTGGCAGCCTCATTGTCAGGAGCCATCCATACCTCCACCACAAGCAGCCTGGCAGGCCAGAAATTTGGTTACCAGCCTGCCTTTCTAACTCCTGCTGTGCTGATTCTCTGTGAGCTGCAAAGGGATTTCATCTTTCCTGCAGGGCTGTGCCTCTCAGCACCTGACTAGGACTTGGGAGCATCCAGCAGTGCCCTAGAAGCCCACAAAATAGCACAGACACATCTACCGGCACCTCTTTTGTTCTGTGAAGATGCACGTGGTGCCTCATCAGAGGCCAGTCATGCTCTGATATATGGGTCAAACCCCGATAGCTTGCCAGGGATCCAACCTATATCAAATGGGGCTGAGCTGTATCCCCCAGCCCCTCCGCACCGGCTTGCTGCCCTACTTGGCTGCAGGAGCACATCCTCTGCTCCCTCTTAATGGAAGGTGACACTGTGGCTGTGCTCCATAGCATGACCACGAGGCACTTGGCAGCCGAAGAAGTAGCGTGAGCATTTGGACCCAGCCCCAGTGTGTGCTGGGGCCTAATTGGCACAACTGGTCCTTGAATGCTAATCAGGTTCCTTATTAGCATCACCCAGCAAAGGCACTGGAGAAGGAGCGGGCGTAGTAGCACACAGAAGCATAAGGAGTGCGCCCCGAGTCCATTGGAAGGGTCTAGCTAATCCCCTGTCCTGTCTCAATGGCTGCTGTGCACTCGGCTGCAAAGAGGGATCTTTCCTCTAATGCTTTTCTTTATCTTTTATAGCAGCTGTGGTCAAGCTCAGTATTTATATTAGTTCTTTTTAAAATCCTCTTGGTCTCTATGTTATCTGGTAGTGAATTCCACAGCTTAATTATGCATTTGAGAGAAGTAATAATTTACCTGTATTCATCCTAAATGTGGTGCCCTTTCCTCACTCCCTTCCCCCTCTATTCTATTTTATGTTTTCACAAGTTCGCACATCTTCATCGCGGGATGCCGTTGCAAGGTGGATGTGTTAGGAGGGATTTCTTTGGTGCCTGCTGTGTATGGCGCAGCGAGCACGTGCCACGGTGAAAGATGAGTACGCACAGGGCTGCAGCTTCCTTTTTTTCCTCCTGGTAAATGTGTCTCTGTGCACTTGGTCACTGGGGATTTATGCAGCGCTCTCCATATATGAAAAATGCAATACAAAAAGATCTTGGCTTCTCTTACCTGCAGAGGGAGCTCTGTGAGGGCCAGGGAGATGTTAGCTCTGCCTTTTCTGTACAATTTCACACATTTATCACATTTTGGACCCTGAGCTGTTAACCAGAGGCCTTTCACCAGGACTAAACTCATCGAGAGAAAAAAAAAAAATTGCACTATGTTCATTCTGAACCAAGCTTCCCTGCTTTTCTGTGCTTTAAACATCTTTGAGTAAACTGCTGTCAACAGCATTCCTCTCCTTCCCTCCCTCCATGGGGTCTGTCTTGTGAAGAAGAACAGTGAGCAGATGTTTGGATTTCACACAGCACTTCTCATCCCTCCCCATCTGCTAGTCCTGGAAGAAGATTTTTCACCAAAAAGTGCAATGGGGATTCTTAACGAACAGCCTCTGCTAAGCCAGAAAAAGTGCCCTGTGAATACCAGGGGCAGCTGACGGATGTGTGCTGGTGCTGAGGGCAGGATGCTGGGGAGCTGCGTGGGTTTCTTGCTTGGGCAAGACAATTCTGAGTTCCTCCAGCTTTGTCTTTAGCAGAGGGGGTAAATCAAGCACTGCTGACCAGAGCTTTGCCAGTTCTGTGAAACTTAACTGTCAGTCTGTGACCTGCGGTGTTGGAGGACTGATGGTGTGAATCACAGTCCTGCTGCCCGATTGTCTGTAGTCTTCTTGTATCTAAGAGGCCAAGAGGAAGAAGCTTTTGGTTTCCTTTCTGAAATGCCCTCATGTATCAGGAATTAAAATCCTGGTCCTCATGTCCTGACATGACACCTACCGCATTTAAATGCTGGTAATTATTTGTACAGGGGAGGAAGGAAGTTAAATCCTAGCCTAGATAAGCAGGCTTCTGAAGTGCAATTCTAGCAATACAATCCAATATTCTAGCAATAGATAAAATCACTGGGCTTTGCATATACTGGGGATGTGGTGATAAAACAGACATTTAGATATCCCGAAATTCTCAGTGGATTACACTAGGCAATGCAGTTACTAAAATGGGATCTGAAAAGCGATAGTACATAGCATGGTCCTGGGATGATATAAAGCCATGGGCGTGATTTCTTGTCAGTCTGGGCATGTGCTTCCTACAGAAAGGTTCTCCCCCTTTGGAAAGATTTTCTCTTGTGATTCCTCTCAGCAGTTTCTCTCTGACCTTTGAGTTTAGAAAGCCCTTAAGTACCAGAAAGAAGGTAAGCAAAATATTTGTGGTGATAAATTTTCACCCTTGCTGGCAAGCCAGTATTAGTACATGTAAATAGACTGTATGGCATTCGGACAGCCTTGCTGCAGGTCCAGCTTGAGTGGTGGATGTTTGTCTAAACAGCTCCCAGATGTGCAGCTCTACAAAGCAACAGCTGGGACAGCCTAAGGATGGGCACTTGGACTCAGAAAACCCAGTGACTCAGCAGGCAAGTCCCATGTGGAAGGACACCCAAACTAGCGCTGTGGTTTTCCAGTAGCAGGTGCTGCGCTTGCGGAAAGCATCCTTCTGCGTGTGAGTTAAAGAGCCGGCTTGGCTGCAGCCTGCAGGCAGCAGAGCCCAGCAGCCTCTCCGTTGAGTACCTCAGTGCGTTTGATGTGCTCTGGCTGCATTGCTTCCACTCACTTCTCAATCAATCCTGCAGTTGCAGACAGATGCGGTGTGTTTTACAGTCTCTGCCGAACAGCTTGGTTGTCTGGCAGTGTGCTGCTGGAAGGTCTGCTGCTTGCCATGCCAGTACTGGCTGTATTTCAGTGACAGATGACATTTTCCTCGTGTATGCATAGTTTATAACCAGCTTTTATTAAAGCTTTCTCCTTGAGCAAAAGGACATCTATTATGAGGCAAGACTGGCAATGGAATCAGGCGTCTTTGATGCCGTCCTGTTGATTGACTAAGAACGTACCGCGTCCTGCTTCACAGAGCACAACAAACAACAGAAATATCTCCTTTCCTTGCGTCTGCGGGTGTCTCTAAACCAGCACTTGGCCCAAATATTCTCCCTTCACTGTCTTTCGGAGCCACGCTACTGCTGCTATTTCTGCCTCTGCATAGCTTCTCTCTTGGCTTCCTTAGCCTTCTTGCTTCTCTCTCACAAACATGCAAACCATCACAAAAAAGTAGCCAACTACTTGTCTTCTTCTGGGAGCAGCTTGCCTGTGCGTTTATTTTTGGCAGTAATTTTTCTGTTTGATGAAACACACTCATGTTTTGATTCTCTGATTCCATATATATCTACATGGTGGATAGCACAGGAGGTGTTGCACAGGAACATATGCAGCTTATGGATTTTGTAGGAGTGTGGATGTGAATACACGTTATTTTTGTGTGCATCTGTGCATGTCTCTTTAGATGCCTCTTGGTCTGTGCCAGACACAGTATATGACCATGCAATGATTTTATATGTATTCGATGTGTTTCTGTCCAATGTCAATATGGTTTATCCTTCATTTGAATCCTTGTTTTAAACAACCAGCTCATTGTTTTAAGCTCTGCCTCTCAGTGAACTATGAAGGATAGGTAAATAGGGAGCCAGAGAACGGACTGAGGCAGCAGGGAGATTATTAATATTGAAAATATCAGCAAGCATCAGCCCTTTGATCACAAGGCATGTTTACAAAAGGACCTTTCCACTGCATGAGGACGCTTGCACACTCCACCAAGCTAGTTGGCATTCAGTGCATGCCATACCATCTGATTCTGTCTCTTGCTCTGTGGCTGTCCAAAGAGAGATCATAAAACGAGTCGACAGGTAGATAAATAAATAGAGAAAACTGTGCTACCGTCAGAGACAAATGCAGGTTTATGTAGATGCAACGTGACAGGAGGTAGGGAGGGATAAGTCACGTTTGCAGACTGTGTGTGGACGCATTGCAATTGCAGTGGAGCCTGTGGTCCAGAGGGTCTGGGAAGCTGGCTGAGAAGACTGGGAAAGGAGAGGGGAGAGGTGAGATAAGCACTCAGTTAGCTGGACCTGCTGTCCAATGTTAGCCCTTGTGCCACACCTGATGCCAGCTGTGCCACATCGCTGTTGCAAGGCATTTATGCTCTCCTAGGTCATGATCTTATTGTGTCGATCCTTGCTATGGCCTCTGGGCTATTCCAAAACAGAGAGAAGAAATAGCACCAGTCTGCTCTGTGCTGCATCCTCATCTGGATGTTGACCTGTACCTTCTTCTGAATCATCTCCTTGGGAGAGGGTTTGAATCACAGCAATCAAGAGCAGAAGAAAAAACCAAACTATATGATCACCTGGTCCTGTCACCCCCACTCTTCTCTGCAGATACTAATACAATTTATGGGGTTTTTCTCCCATGGGAAACTAGTGTATTACTCTGATGGCTTTTTTTTTTTTTTTTCCTTTTTAAAACAGGAATCGGCAATATCCAGGAAGACAGTGGATCTACTTGAGCGTTTCACAGCCTTACGCCAGGTATGTTTTGATTGGTATAAAAACACCTGTAGCAGGAGACAGCATAGCACAATCTCTGCTCCCTGACTAAGACTGCCGGATGCTAATCACAGTGTAAATACTAATAATTAATAATAATGTCTGAGTAGCTATCTGAAATTCTCCCTTGCTCAGTGCCATCCACATTGGCAGGCAGTGGCAGGAGATGGCTCGGTATTCCATAAACAGCATTTGCAATCTTTTGTTCAGCCTGGGTACAGATGTTCAGTTCAGCCATGTTTGTGCCCCTTTTTATTCACTGTTGGTTAATACACAGGGAGAGTCTGGCTGGCTGTGGGGAAGTGGTTCCTTTTAGAAAGGCAGTTACGGGTAAGTGTGAGAAAGGACCTTAGATCATGTTACATGAAACCTTTGCAGGAGGAGAATCTCCGTCCCTTGCCAGGGTGCTCATCAGTGTATGTCTGCCACGCAGGGCTCTAAATTGCAAACTCCCAAGGTCCCTACAGATTACACCACGTCTGGAAATCAGTGAATTTCTAATGCTATGAGGGGAAAATGTCCCTAAGAGAAAAAACATCATAGATTTCACTGAAGTGATCTACACACTCAAGTGATGGGAGAAGAAAGTTAGGAGGAGGGACAGTTCACCTGTCTCAGAGGCTGCTAATTTCCAGATCTCTCCTGTGACATACAGAAGAAAGGTTCTGTGTTTTTACTTCTGAATCTCTCTATCCCTCTCTCTTACTGACACGAGGTATTTTTTATAGATTTAACCCCCCCTTCCCTTGTCTTTTCCGCACACACAGAGGCAGTGTTTTATAGGTTTACGTTCTGTATCTTTCTTGCACATGCAGGCATATACAGAAATACACACACGTTTAGCCCTAGGAGACGGAAATGCTTTAATTGAGCTGAAATTACTGGACTTAGTAGGCGTAACTGTCATCTATATCATGGGAAATGTAACATTTGTGATATACAAGATATCATCCTAGATAATCAGCTGGCTCCCTCTTACCTTGAAAGAAAGGTTGTGTTTTCTTTTGTGCTGTTTACTTCTGGCAAAAAAAAAAGCGCCAAAGCAAGAGAAGAACGTATGGTTATTTGTTTCTCTGCTTTCCAAATCTAGAAAATGGTACTAGAAGCCAAATATGTTAGGAAAAACAAAGAAAATATCATTTTTTGAATAGCAGATAATTATTCGGTTTGCTACAACTTTGTTTTCTTCAGGGTTTTCAATTTTCATGAGACAAAAATAAGCAACGCAGTAAACAAACAGGCAAAAAAAAATTCAAAGGAAATTCTGGGGGGAGTATTTTCCCCTCAAGATTTTTGTCAAAAAAATAATGAGCGTGTTTTTGGTTTTTTTTGCCAGCTTGTCCATAGACTTTTGATTCAGTCCTACGTTTTTGTACCTCTAGTAATGACCTGCTGTAGTATGAATCAAAAGTTCTTAATGTTATGCCTCACAGATCGTTTTAGGGCATTCTTCATATAGCGTTGCCCCCTTATGCCAGCAATGGTTTTACCCACAAGAAAAGGACCCTTTAGTGGCAGATGCTTATATAGGGAGGGAAGATAACTGCTGCTGAGTGGATGGACATGAATTAACTATAAATTTCCTCAAGGGTGGATGTGACTCTAGCAGCATTTTTAGCATCTTTGCCTGACAGAGAACAGGGAACGGAATAAGTGGTGATATTCTGACGTCATTTTAAATGTTCTTAGGGCTATCTCTAGTCACACTGTTTATACAGTTTAAGGTCTGAAATGTAAGTGTTACTGTTATCCCAAGATAAGACACAATGAAACGGTGTCTGTAGCTGGTGAGGGTTATTTCTGTATATCAAATTATTTCATGCTACTAGGTTTTCAAATGGACTCTAATTAAATTAAACAGCTGTTATTTTTTTCCTTTATCACCACAGGCAGATCGAGATTGTGTTGCAATTATGGGGGAAGATCTATATTTACAGTGTGGAAAGAATTTGTACAGCAGCCACAGCTGTCTCTCTGCCTGGCAAGACATTTTCATTCTGCACTAGTGTTGTGTAACCTCCTGGTAAGTAAAATAGGCACAAAGTATTTACCAGCATTGTAAAAACAAAGCTTCAGGTCTTTCTTCTCTTGTGCTTAAAACATGACAGCAGATGCTAAAACCCCTTTCCTTCTAATATGTTGGTGGTTAGAAGTAGAAAGCTGAAATTCACACTGACTGGCATGAATGCAAGAACTAGGGCTCCAAGAAAAATGCCAAATATCCTTGATTGCGGCTGAAAACAACACAAGAAATACACTACTGGTAATTGCTGTGGAATTCCAGTTACACTTTGGCTTTCATTTCCTATCTTATGTGGTTGTATCTGAGCATCTTATAATCTTTCATGTATCTGTCTTCAGAACATCCCTGTGAAAAATTGCTGACCTAGTTTCCCAGGAGTCACAATAGAGATTGGCAAAAGAAGAAGTTCATGCCTTTTCCAATATCAGCCCCTCATCAATTCACCGTTGACAAAGGCTACACCAGAAAACTGGTTTCCCCCAGCACAAAACCAATGCGATTGGAGGCATTTAGTACTGATGAAAGATGCTCTTTTTGTAGCAGGCCATGGCTAGGGAGATGTAAAATTGGAGTTCAGTTTGTTAAATCTGTTGTAAAATCTGAATTCAGTTTTGGCTCTGCCACAGACTTCCTTAGTGTATGTTCTTGGACAAATATGATCTTCCTCTGCCTCAGTTTTTCCATGTGAGAAATGCACAGATCTATCTGATTAAGCACTCTCATTACTGGTCCAGATGCACTGGGATATTCAGGGATGGAAACTGCATCAGTTCATAGTTGTGTGAATTCCAGCAGTGCTTTGCAGATAGCATTCAGACATACAAATGCTGGCCTGGGAAGCTTGCCTATCACTAGGCTTGTCACTTGGCTTTCTCATTACCATAATCAATACAATTTACGCTCAAAATAATCAATGAATAACCGTCAGGAGCATTGAGGGCTGTGTATCTAATCTTCTGCTCCAATTCTGATCTCTTTTTTCTCTACTGCTTGCGCTACAGCTTGCATTGTGATAAAAAATGTCTAGAAGTTGAGCATAAAAAGAGAAAAAAAAAATCCAATTCAAAGTTAAAGGAGCAGTCTCATTAAAGGTTTCCAGAATAGCTCAGCTTGTGTAGACAATTGGTGTCAGCTTCTGTGGCTCATACCCTTATTACAAAAATATTTTCTAATAAATTTTTTAATACATAAAAAATAAGTATGAATGCAGCACCCAGGTTCTTCATGATTTCTGGTGATAACAATTCAGATTAAGGAGAAATGAGAATTAGCCACTGAATTGGTTGCAGCAAAGACTATAATATTAAAATGTGCCCTTTTTCGCTTTGTTAGTCCTTTAACAAGCTGTGTTTTTTAGCCTTCTGCCAGCACTCCACATTTTCTCAGTGAATTGCTCAGTGGGCAACTGGCTGGTCAGCTCTCGGACCGTCTTTTAACAGCAGGAGAGGAATGTACACCAAAGCTCTCCATAGCTGCATAAACAATATACATGATCTGTGCACACAGAGAAGATTTGATGCATCCCAGCGGTGCCAGATTCTCTCTGTGTGTGCGGATCAGCTAAACTGTCTGTGTGCAGTCAAAAAGCCTTCATCCTGCTCCCTGTTTGGCTTCAAGGAGTACTCTGCAAAAAAGGGCTGCTGGGAGCGGCTGCGGCTACTTGCTCGTCTAAACAAACACTGCTGGTTATACAACAGGAGGGAAGACTGTGGTTCACCATGACAGTTCATTTACTCTGACACCTGAGGGAGCATTTAAAAAGAGGGACATCAGAAGCAGGCTTCTTGCCCAGAAACTTGTGTCTCTGTGATATATGGCCTGCATTCACAGGTGGAGCATCTCTTCCTCGGGGAATGGATATCTCTGAAGAAGAAAACGACCGTAGTTTAAAATCATTTTAGGGTTGGCCCACAAAGACATGGGTATCACTCATCTAATCTTCATGCAGCTGATCTTTGGGAACCCTTCTTCTTCTAAGTGACTTGCTCGGAGTCTCATAACAAATTCAATACTGGAAGCAGGAGCTATGTGTCCTTGGCAGCTGCCGTAACTATGAGGCAGAGCCATGCCTGTGGTTTGATAAAACCAAGGATGCTAAGCAGTAACCCTGGCACTGTGCTCCTGAGGCAGCCACCCCCCGTGTTTTCTGTGCAGCACGAATGATAGGTGGGCAGTTGTAAGAGACCAGTTGGGTAAGAAGGTGAAGGCACTGGCTCTCCTTTTAACATCTGGAGATGAAGATACTTCCAGATGTCTGTGTGAGCTTTCCAGATAGAAGATTCACAGTCATGTTCAACTGATTATTTGCATCCAGAGAGGTCTGGAACATCTTTCAAATGCTGCCTAGATAAGCAGTAAATTAAAAACCAGTTAAGAATGAAAAGACAGAGGGAAATGATGCCAGGTGTGGAAAGCAGTGGTCTAGGTCTGTTTAAACTTGGTACTGTGCTGGCTGTAAAAAGAGTGTGCTTTGTGCTCAGGGGCCTCAAGGTAGCAGCACCGTTGCATGTCTGAAGCAAACGGACACCTGAGCACTTGCAGGCAACGTACTCCTCAAAGAACATCTCTCCTGCCTCGTACCATTCGTCACAGAGCCAGTTGTGTCCTTCCTTCTAATATTGCTTTCCTTGCTGTGCATCCCCAGGAGCTCTCCTGGCTTGGGATTTCCTAACCTAGCCAAGTCACTAATATTATGAATGCAGTCTCATTATAATTAGTGTTATTCAGTGTGATAGTTTTTATCACAGTTGTGCTTAGAAGCCACTCCCAAATTCCTGGTTTTGCTCTGCATACCAGTAAATAGCAGTACCTTTCCAAAAAAACAGTGTCCCCGGTAATCCAGATGAAGCAGTTCACCAGTGCAGCATTTTGCATATTTCTTGCAGTCCAGTCCCTGTAACTGACTTCTCATGTCAAGTCCTGACCACAGTGAAATCAGC
>NW_010100195.1:48961-65058 GCF_000699245.1 Pterocles gutturalis
CATCAGCTGAAGAAGGATTTAATCTCTAATGTACTGAGTGTGATCCAGAGTACTTAATGGAACTTGGGTTTCATCTCGTTCAGAGGGGCTGAAATTATTCATGTATTTGTTTATTTATTTTGGGTTTTGCTAATGAACAGGTGGCCTTTGATTCCTGACTCCACTTTGTAATGAAGCCATTTGCAAATATGCTGCAGAATTGTTTACTAAACAGAGTTTACCAAGCTTTTGGAATAAAAACTACTTAAGATGTCCAAGAGCTCCGGCTGGTGATATGCCTCATACGATCTGTTTTTCAGTAATAGATTATAATTCCGAACACGACACTACTTATTCCACTCTGTGGAGCCTAATTAACTGTCAGAAATGCATTGTTGAAGGGATGATGGATTATACCATGGAAAACATTAATGAAGCTCATTCCAGGCAGCCCACGTGAAGACTGCAGCTGATGTCACTGGCTGCATGGACAGTCCGTTCCTTTTGGTTTCCAAAGCCTCAGGCAGGGGAGAACCTCAACTGCCTGTCAATCCCACCCAATTAAGAGTCCATTAGATGCACCTTTTTCTTTCACTGTCATGACCAAGGTGATTTTTGTCTTTGCAAGTAGATATCTTTGCTGCAGAAAGAGAGACTGGAAAGTGAGCCGTGACTATCCAGCAGTCACAGTATGACTTTATTATTCCTGACCTGACAGTGCTGCCTACTAGCAGAGCAGGTGTAAAGTATCCAAGGTGAGAGAATAACTATGCTTGGCAATACATGCTTCCTAGAAGGTCAGGACCTGCCTCCTTTTGCAGAGTTGGGGACAGCTGAAAAATTTGAGTTCTGAATAACAAACAGCATTCGTCTTTTCATGCTATGGTGTGTATCCTCCCACCTGAGATGAATGATAACCCACATAATGACATCCAGCCCTGAAATTGTCGTTCTGATCTGAGGTGTGTGTCTTCTCCTGACCATGGCTTGAAGACAGCCACGGCCAGTCTGGGAGCAGTAGGCTGATGCTGGTGTCTCCTTCCTGTCTGTGTGCAAAAATCTTTCAGGATCAGCATTTCTCTGCCTCTCTTCCTACTGCACCATCCCCAGCAGAAGCAGTACATACCTGGCAGTGGCCTGCTGTGCTTCCTCACAGAGACTGGAAAGCTATTTGTTTCACAATCGTACTGGAGAACAGTCTTCCCAGTGGTGGGAGCTCCAGTTTCCCAGACAGCCTGCAATGCCTGATCCTCTCGGCAGGGAACTGCTGGAAACAGGGCGGAGAGCATACGTTCAACACTCACCACAACTTGTCTCCTGCTGGCCAAGGCTGTGCCATCTGCTGAAGAGCGTTTCTCTCCAGCCAGTCTCCAGCCTTCGGGTGCCAGCTCAAAGGCAACAGCAGTCAATGTGACACGATGTAATTAAGTGGGAATGGATACCCCTGTGAACCCAGTGGACAGGGGTGAATATAAGATGCTGGCAGAATTCTTCTTGCCTCGTCCTGAGCAGATGGCACCAGATTAGCCTTTTTTTTTCTTTTCTTTTTTTGTAACCTTTTAAATGATGAAGCAGCAACCTGGATAAAATAGCCCCATCTGGATCATATAATCCTAGTCTTCCTCAGGGTTAAGTGCAGGTTATCTCACCGTGGGCTGAGGTAAGAGCATGGTCCCTGGCACACAAATTGCACGGCTGGAAATTGATTCTATTAAGTTACTTCTTTTCCACCCACGTTAAATCTGGAATTAGAAATGTTCCCTTCTAGCTGAAGGTCTCTGACCAGAAACCTAAACTAGCGGATATTCCACTGCTGCCTTTTTTCACCATTAGCAGTTCTCTCCCGACTCACCAAATCTGCAACAGGCTCAAAGAACAAGAAAGAGCCTTACTCAAAATTTAGCTGAAATCCCATTTGCCTGACCTCAGAGCTGGCCCTAGGCTTGTAAGAGGTTGGGTCAGAGAGTAGATTGTGGACTATTCTCTGTTTCTACTCAGCTACTTCATTCAGTACAGTGGGATGCCCTGGGGATTGAGTCTAAGACTTGAGCCTTCCAGGTCCTCCTTCCAGTCTCTGCAGGACCAGCCGGTGAAAGGCCATGGGTACCACGATAGGAAGGGGTTTAAGGGTGATGCAGTAAAGTCTGACTAAAACTAGTGGGATTAAATAAAGCACAGAGAGGTTTACACTATCAGGAATTATATCCTATTAGACTACAGGATAATCCCAAGAGAGGTGGCAGAATGCGGCAGACAGTTCAAACCAAATTGCTTATATCAGCTGTGAATACTGAAAGATAAAAGGCAGCAGATAAATTAATTAAAGATCCGTGGTTCAGACATGCCTTGATATGCCTTTTACTGTCCCTGGAATTCATGAGGAGAGAGAACAGTACAAAGCAAATAGAGTAGCACAAGGGGCAAGGCTCCTAGCGGGTTTTTTTGCATCTAATTATGTCAGTTAATTTAAGCCAAAGACACTGCAACACAAAAAAAAATTCCAGCAAACAAAAGTCTTATCTGAACAAGTCATTTTCAACTTTTTTATGACTGCATTTATCAGACAATCTCTGAAATAAAGTTCACTTCACTTATATCTCATCGTGAAGACTCAGTGTCTGCTGAAATTAAAGCAATTAATTGAGGTCTTTTACAGAGAGTTGCATTACTTTCTCTCATGCATCATTGAGTTGATTATTTAATGACACATAAATCCCAACAGTTCAAAAGGTCTGGGGCTGTGCTGGAACTACATCGCAAAGCTGTCTTTCATCTCCCTCTTCTCTCAAAAGAGCAACTTCCACTTTCTTGTGAAGAAGGAGCTATCTCTTTCAAATATTGTTGTGGCAGCCATCAAAAGGTGCAATATGAAATGTTTATTCACACACAGATACCAGATATTAAATGAAATGAAACATATGTGATTGCCTGTTTGTTTGTTATCCCCCTGTTAAACCCTAGAGACATTTTCCTATCGCTGTCTCTTGTTGGATTAGCTGTTGAATAGTATGCGTCTGTTTGATGTACTGTGTTAGTTTCATTAGATAATATTTCTCATTAAGGAAATATCACAAATTAATTAATTTGTAAAAAGACTGAACATTTTGTTAAGAATGCTTTGGATTTATTTGGTACCTTTTATGTAAGAATCTTGGAGTGCTCTGCAGAATTGAATTAATTAATGATGAGGTTGCATTTTCTACCATTCAGGCATGATCTGGCACCTTTGGGACTACAGCTTTTTGTTTGCTGGGTCCCTCCATCACTGAACGAGCAGGAACTCACTGACCCTTTCATGGCCTTGGGCACACTGTGATTTCATCTCTGAGTAAGTGTACTGACCCTTGTCTTGCAGAATCTTTCTAGGGACACTTTCCGAGCCATTTTCCAGTATTCTTGTACTGCCCAGAAATGTCTTATTTTTGTGAACAGCTAGACCACAGTGAGTGTATGGTTTCTGCTAATCTCCCTACCTGTTCAAGTGATGCCAGACTGCTGGGAAAGTGGACTGGGAAGAGTTTAAGTCCTGTCTCCTAAAGTAATAGGAAACAGAATTGCCATATCACCTCCATATCCTCAGTCTGAATGCTGCTGTGTGAGTACTTTCCTTTTCTGTCCCAAAGTATGAAAGGTTCCTTTGTGAACAGTTTGGTTTGGACATGTAGCCTGTGCTATGTTACACTTTGCTAAGTATGGGAACAAGATCTGCAGGCAAACTGAGCCCACAGGCGGAGGTTAGGCTTGACTTCACTTCCAGTGGCAGGGAGATGCTCTGAGCTGGGGGTGGTGTGTCTCATATACTGCTGCCAAAAACAAGTTAAAAAGCACATGTGGCCAGTAGGAGTTTCCCGGAGATAATTTTCTCTGAGCTGACACTGGCTTCTTATTTGTAGCCATTTTGTGAATGGGATTGAATGCCTCTGTGTCACAAAAAAAAGAAATGGCTGTTTCTCAAACCCTTACTGCAAAGGCTAGAAACAATCATTCTTCATTGCAGACCAACGTTTATAATGTGTAAATTATCTTGTGTCCATTACAATCAGTTAGAAATCTAGCATAGATATATCCACTGTGGCTGGGGAAATCCGAACACATTTGCAAACATCCCTTGTGTGCAATGGAAACAATAGGCTGAGCACAGCTGCCTGGAAACGGCTCAGCCACCAGTGAACAGCTGCAGCTTTTGCAATGCCTGCTTTTCTGAGAGATGACATCTGTGAAGGTACTGTGGCAGGGCATCCAGGCAGTTTTATGTGAGGAGGATGTGTGTAAAAGCCCAGGCACCTTTAGGAGCTACTCTGGGCCTTTACCAAACAGTGAAACGTGTTCTGGAGATCTGTTGCTCTGTCTTGCATGATCTTGGTAGCTCATCTGTTTTGGAGCTGCAGAGGCACTTTAAAACACAGGTACAGTGGAAATTGAAGATGAGAATAGGAAATTAGCCAAATAAAACATCCAAAGTTTCAATATGAAAGCACCTGGAATTTCCAATGCCCACCAAAACAGGATTTTTTCTAATGCCAAGAATGTGTGCTACCACAGGGGTAAAATAATGAGAGAAACGGGGGTTGGAAGAGGCTGGCTTGTGTCAGCCTCTATGCTGGAGTACACGTATTGTGCTGAGAAGGATAACTCCATGTGCACCACGTTAGTGTGTCGGGGAGTCAAGCCCACTCTCCTGGAGCACAGGGACTCCTCGGTTCACCACCGTGTTTGCAGTGCCTTTTAGTAAAGCTGTCACAGCCTAGGGGGGAGCTCTGAAAAGCCTTCTATTTAGGGACCGTTCTGCATGCACGTCAGCTGGCATTTCTGTTCCCTTTGCTAACCGTGCTGCAGGGGCCCTCCAGATGAAAACAGGAGCTATGTTTCTCCAGTGTTCATAATTTCTGCAACAGCTACTCCCTCCTCCCTTCCCTGCCCATCTAAAATGAGGGATTTCCACAGCAGTCAAAATCACAAAGTGCTGGAGAAAGGTCTGAGTTGGCTGGAGGGTCTCACTCAGGTCAAAACTGGGAAGAGGCAGTGAGAAAACCCAAGGTTTTTCTCCGTTATTTGTACCTACTTGAAAATGACAAAACACATAGGTATGCCTGCACAAATTAATGGGAAAGAAAGAAAAAAATCTTTCATGGCTGTGAAAGACAAAGACGCTACCTGTATATCAAGAAATCTTTGAAGTGCCCATCTCTGGAGGTTGTGTTGGGGAGAGGTATGCTTGCCCTTTGGTTGCACTTTTTCCTTCAGTTTGGTTTTACCCACTCTGAGACACAGTATCTTTGGCGAGGTGGATTTTTAGTGGGATTTGGTAAGGCTCTGCAGGCAAACTGAACCCTTCTGCTTCTTCCACTGAAAATGCTAGCAAATCTCTGTCTTCAACAGAAGTATCATGCTTTAACCCTTGCTCAGAAAACTGTGAGGCAGTGATTGCCACACCAGGACTGATTTTACAAGAGAACATTTTCCAGGGCATGTTTTCAATAAAAAAATATTTTTCCAAGGACCCCTGCAACTAAAGAGATCAAAGGCAGTTGAAGGCACACATGGCAAAATGAC
This sequence comes from Pterocles gutturalis, assembly GCF_000699245.1. Taxonomy (NCBI): domain Eukaryota; kingdom Metazoa; phylum Chordata; class Aves; order Pterocliformes; family Pteroclidae; genus Pterocles; species Pterocles gutturalis. The sequence continues at coordinate 54,494 of NW_010100195.1, forward strand.
TATGAACAGAAACTAGCGAGGAGAGTGAGGACTACTCTGAAAGTAATTCATATGCCTGATGTAACAAGAGCTGTGCAGTTTTATTAGTTGTTCCTAAAGCAGTTTTTAGGAAATACCCTTTTTTACCTATTTTCTTTGTGGTTCCTTGTTTCAGCCACAGCTAACAGCTTCCCTTCAGTTTCCTTTCCTCAGGGAAGGGGATGTAATTGAAAGAAAGAGGAGAATAAATTAAATAGATCCACTTTGAAAGTGAACTGTAGCTTTTCAGGTTTCCCAAACTCAGACAAGCTGCCAATGAGATAAAGCTTTTGCCTCTGTGGGAGAGAAACAACTGGATGGCCAGGCCAGGAGAACCACTTGCAATACCTTTCAGCCACACGTTCTAAATTAAGTGTCTTAAAGATTCCATTTAGATTCTGTCAGGCAGTTTCTAGGTGTTAATTAAATGCTGTCTGATTATGGAAAACATATTTATGGGGATACCAGACCTGCTGATGCCTCTAGGAGCATTTTATAACACATCCTACTTAGAAATAATTTTTTGCATTGATTTTTCTGTACTCCTTTTTCACTTAAATAATATTATCATGAAAAGAAAGATGTTCCTTTCTTAAAAGTTTTCTTGCCATAGCTTCCAGATTCTCTGCTTCTTAGTGGATGAGTAGGAGACTGTAGGTGATAAATCATAAACTCAAGTTAGAAATATTGAGACTATGGAAATGTAGCAATTTCAGTTAAAAAAGAGACATACAAACATTTTCTTCTCTTTTGATTTGTGGGGCTAGACACACATTTTGCTATGAACAACCATATTTTATTGTGACTGTCAGGAAGTTAATAGTTAAAAGTCGACAGAGAGGATTAGAGATCAGTGGCTCAAAATATTCTCAGAAGCTCTTTGTGGCTTCCCTGCAGGAGAAGCGTTCACATAAATGCAACAAGTGTGTGTGGAACTCTGGCAATTTATCTTAAGAACATAGTTCCTGTGATTGTCACTGTGATGTTTCACTGTCAGTAAACAGCTGAGATAACTACCGCTTCTTTTGAAGCTTCGGCATAATTTCTGTCTGTCTGTGGGTAGAGGGAGAGGGTGTGCATGACTGTGATCTTACAGAGGGCTTCTGGCTTTGTGTTGTGCTGAACTAGTGACGCTGCTCCTGCTGGAGCAGTAGGTGAGATCCTGGAATAATTCAGCCTTAAGGAGTCTGTCTAAATAATACTGTGTTACATACTATACAAAGGACCTCCAGATTTGACTCGTACATAGGAAATCCAACATAGCACCAACATTTTGCTTGAAACTATTAAAACTCAGATTAGGTACACGCTCCAAAAGAACAGGAATGGCAAACAGGAATGACCAAAACTCAAACAGATCAGATACAACTCTCATAGGCTGGCATTTGCCCAAGAAAGACAGATGAACAACTTTACTTTGCAAAAAGCATCAAAGACACAGTTTAATGTTGCATCAAAGGAAGCGTGACCTCTTCCATAAGTACAGGTTCCTTGAACATCATGTTGGACTGCATACAACATGGTTCTGGGTCCAGATGAGCAATGCAATCGCTGAATCACAGAGACGACTTGATACATCATCATTTGGCTTTTATTTAATACACAATAACATTGCCTCTAAGCCTAAATTAATTGCACAGTAGTACATGTGAGTCACTTAATTGTAATTGTTATTACCTTAATTTCTACAATTACAGTGGATAAACAACTGTACTTCATTTTCCAAGTGATGTGGTTTGCATTTATAGCACGTTTTCTTCCTACCTTGTGTGTCTCTCATAGCAATTCTCTAGAAAACTAACTTAATATAAATCCTCCCTAGCAGAGGATTCTGCAGCATTGTAACACGTGTTAAGAACTTACCATGGGACACGGTGACCGGTTAACACCAACCTGCCCTACTAGGCAACAACTCCAGCTAGTAGCTGAGGAACCAGTGTCAATAGCTTACACTCGCTTGTCTTCTTTTTGTGGCTGTACCCCACTGAGAGGTTTATAAATCCATCATGCCATCAGATTTATAGCTTTTCCAGACTTTGTCCTTTCTTTTACTTTGAATTGTAAATGTGTATTTTGTAGATCTCCTGGTTCTGGGTTTGGTTCTAGTAGCTGATCGAGCCAGGAGCGGTGTTTCCTCGTGACTGAATGGGACAATGCCTTTCCAGCAGCAGAGCTCTAGAGATGCATCACAGCTGCATACAGATCTATAAGAGGAGAGTTCACTAATAACTTTAATTCCTTTACTCTCCCTTCAAGCTATAATCCCTTTAATTACAGGCCTGTAACTTTCCAGCAAATAGTTTGGCTAATAGTAGCTGTATTGATGGACCCATCTACCAGAGCCGAGAAAGAACCAAAGCTCATCGATTTAAAATGAATGGAGTGTTTACCTGTACATCATTTTAATGGATGGTGAAATTCATTCTCATGATAGACCCATAAATGTCACTTTCTGTCTGCCACAGCAAAATACTTGTGTAACAAATGGCATGCTGCATTAATACCCAACAAGAGGACGTTCAGAGCAGCTTGACTTGCATTACACACGCTAATAAAGGCTCAACCTGGGATTTTTATTCATTCCGCTGGCTCAGGGAGCAGCAGAAACACATGGGTGGAGGTACAGCAACAAGGAAGATGAATGACATGGAGACAAATAGACCAGTCTGGCTTCCCAGAAATATCTCTTTGTTGAGCTTGGGTTTATTCCAGATGCTCTTGTAGAAACAATTCTGGTTTTTTTACCTGTAGCTCTCTCTTCAATTTATACATAACCCACTGTCAGTTTGCTCAGCTAGCCTGTGCTCCAAGGAAACTCTGAGACTGATCAGTTTCTGACATTCATCAGTGGAAACAGACAGTCCCATCTCTGAAATCCTAATGTCCAGAGAGGCAATGAAATCGAAGCCCTCAGACTGACAAAAGTGTGCATGCCAGAGGAAACACAGCCCTCTGTTTCCTTCATCCTGATTTGCCCCAGTCTTTCAGGACTGAAGCAGTGTCTTTGTGTGTGTCTGCAAAGTACTTTGGACACCATGGGCAGTATGAAAATAGTAAGCATCAAAACACATTCAGCCTTCCTTTTGTTCTCCAGTGTGTCTGTCTAGTTTCTACCAAGGAAGACCTTTCCTCAGGTGCCCTTTACTGGATTCCCCTGAATTGGTACAGATACAAAAGCAGCTCTACTGCTCCTCGGCCTCTCCTATGCAGCAAACAGCATCGCTGTTGCTCGGTAGGGAAGTGACCACAGTCACGATAGCAGTACTCAGCTCTGTTTCTGTCCTACTGCTTTTTTAAAAAATGCTGTTTGTCTGCCCCACAAATCCATACTGATGAGGCCTGTGGAATTTCAGAAGGGTGAAACCAAAACAGAATTAAAAAGAGTTATTTAGGAATAACTCAAGAACTATGTAGTTCTATAGAGATTAGGTCCTTTCTATGCCTGTAAATCATCCACTAGACTTTAACAGAGAATAATGTCTCATATAAGGGATTGTAAAAGTAGGTTCAAAATGTAGAGAAAAATAGTCTCTCTCAGTCTCTCTTTTAAGCTTCCCATAAGCAGCTGTCTTCTTGGTATTTTTGATGTGCTTACCACCCTGTGATGGAAAGGGCTGGATGTTTCATGAGCTATAAACAGTCCTGCCACCACTTTGTGCTTGAAGCTCTTTCTAAGAAAGAAGTTCTGTGAAAGCTTTCTTCAATCAGCCCTTTATTGCTCAAGAGAGGTTTTCATTAAAGATGCCTACGTAAAGAGAGGTGCCAGCTCTCCTTGTGCCACCCAGCCTTTCCCTGGCAAGGTGGATGATAAATTGGGAGTGGGGATGGATTAGGAATCCCTATTTGTGGGTGCCCAGACTAATCAAAGTGTGATGCTGTCCTGTTACTCAGCAACAGGAAATAAATTGTTTAACAGGTCTGGAGTGACAGAGTTGAGTCATTTAATTCATAGAAAGCTCCCCCCTCCCACTCCCAGACAATTTTTTGTTATACCTTTGGTTTCTTCTTTCCTTGCTTTCAGCTCCCCTGTATCTAACCTCTGACAGGGTAGGCCAAAAAATGCTGCAGCTCAGTTTCCAAGACCTGCTCAGCTCTTTCAATCAATCTAAATGGTTAACCAGGCCTGGGTGGACTATTTGCTAATTAGAGTTTTCTGTGTTAGAGAAATGTTCTTTAATTTGCATCTTCCAATATAAATATCCCCTGGATACCAGAGCTTAAAGCTACAAACCCTTTCACAAGAAGAAGCTGCTAGGGACAGAGCTTGTGTAATGCAGAATAGTTTTCCCCTGCTTGCCAATTCCCATGATCAGTGGCCATTTTTCTCAGCCTTGGCTACGGCTCAGATGGCCCCAAAGCATCGAAAAGGGCAGTGTTGCTCAGTATTTGGATGGAGTCAAATCTTAAGTCTCCATCAGAAAGCCAAGAGCATGTGTTAATCTCTTGAGCACTATCATTGGATCAGGATATATGACAATTGACAGGCCCTCAGCGGAGATGTGATCTGAAGCGTTCATCTGCTGCTGCTGTTTTCTCTTGCTGAGCTGTTGTGTGAATATGTTTAAGGCAAATACCCTTGCTCCACTCTGATGGCCTCTCTAGCTTTTTATGTGAGGAGAGTGGTAATTCCACAGTGATATTTCAAGAAAGCTGGTTCTCTGTATTTAAGAGCTTTGAATTGCGAAGAGAAAGGGAAAATATAATCTTCTTACATTATCATTAAAGGCATCAACTAATCCTGCTGCAAGAGGTGCGATTTGCTGATCGGAATGAAGGAATTTCTGCTGCACGGGAATACATATCGCCAGCTAATGAATACTTCTTCCCTAGTTCCTCAAATGCTTATCTATGTCTGATAAATTCCATATCCCTGCCTAGTTAATACAGAATCCCCACGCAGCAAATGCTATATCCCTTTCTCTAAATATTTTCTTCTTTTTTTCACTGCTGTGTAAATTCAGCCTGCGTAAAAACCACAAGCTGGGAGAGAAACATGCTGCAGATCAGGCAAGAGGTAGCACAGTCAGGTGGGCTAATCATCAGTCAAGGGTCACACTCTTCACCTCTTTCTACCTCATGTTATACCCATAGGGAAAATAAATATCAGTATATCCAGCTTTGCCCCACTCCTTTTAAAAACAGCAAAGAAGAAAAGATCTGGTAAGAAGCAGCTGGGCAGTTAGTTGTGTGACAGTGATCTCTGTTTGCACTCCTGTCCATGGCAGGATGAGGGAAAGCCTAATGGTTGATTCCTCATTTCTGCAGATTGACACCCCAGCCAGTGAGCCATGAGGTGGGACTCGGTTGTGCGAACTCCGCAAAGAGGAAGAGGGATGTGAGCAAGGTGAGTGAGCTTCTGGGCAAGCGGATTTATGGTGGAAAGAGGTGCCAGTTTCCTGACAGTACATTTTTTCCCCTATGCTTACTACTACAGGTGCAGATTGGCTAGATTTACCTTGCTGCTGTGTGTTCACAACAATTCCATCTACAGACACGCAGCGAACTGGCTCTGCTGATAACATGTGCTGCTTCCCTTTCCTAGTGTGCCAGATCTTTGTACAGAGACCAACCATTCTCTAGGCTGTGAGCACTTGGTTCTGCAGTGGCTTCAGAAAAGTGTTCCATGGTTTGCATGGACTTTGCATGCAGAAAAATCTGAGATAAAATGTTGGGGGATGGCTAAAATAGTATTCACAGAAATGGAGTTTCAGGTTTGGTGCAGGTTGTGCAGAAATGTGAGTCGAAGCCAAGAATGCCTGTAGAGGTGCGTGGGCTGGGGACAGTAACAGAGGGTTTCGTTCCAGGGAAAAGGGGTTTCACAAGTAGAAAGTACATACAAGCAAGATAAATGCAAAGGGGCTATTGCTTAGAAGGCTGGAGCAGTTGAAGTATCCAACATGTGAATGAGAAATATTATATTAAGAACCCTAAGGCTCATAGGGAACAGCAGTTTTGCAATAGCTAGAATTGTCTTGGACACGTGGGCTGGCCATCACCAAGTGCAAAGATACAACCAGCTCCTGACATTGCTGTCAGCAGACTTGAGGTTTGCAGCCAGCTGGCAGCAGAGGGTAAGTCTCTTATTTCAACATTTATTTTGTGCCACTGTTTTTCAGTGCATCTGAGTGATTGCAGCACTATTCGAAAATGAACAAAATTGTTTTGGATTTCCCATTTCTTATCTTTTTTTTTTTCTTAATGATTTGCTTTTAGTTAATGAAACATCCTGTTTCTTAGGCAAGAAAAGAATAGACCATGATTTCCAGCCAAATGTGTATGTGTTTGCCAGTGCCTGTCAGCATAATACCCCCTTAAAGTTTGTGCATGGATCTGGGCGCGGGAAGCTGATTGCAGGATCAGAACCTGAGACTCTTCACTTGTCTATCCTTTTTCATGTGTGATCTGGAATTCTTGTTGGCCTTTTATCAAGATGTGTGAAAGTGTCGATTACTGGCAGTAATCGGAGTGGACATGCCAGGAACTGAACTAGGAATATACAGAGAGGAAAGCAAACTTTTGTAGCTTGGACTCCACACCTCCATCTTCTGTGGGTTGGACACAGATGACTTGTATAATCCTGATTGAAAAGTGGGTAACAGTTGTGATTTAAAAGGAAAGCATCTTTTGTTATCTTTTGTCGGTTTTTTAAAAGCTTTTTTTTATCCCATATGTAGGGAGAAAAAGAGGAAGGATGCCTTTGAATAGCAACTGTGCCTTGGAAGCATTTTTAAGATCTCTTTAGATAGAAGCTACAGCGTATTTCTAGACAGTATGAATGGCTATTATATTAAAAAATTAGCCGTGGTGTTTTATGAAGGGGAAACATTTTTAATGCAAAAGTAGTGCTATTTTAAAATGACTTGCTTTTATGAAATGGATGAGGTGGTTTTATTAAAAAAGACCATTTGGGGGAGAAAACTGTGGCTGTATTTCTGTCCTACAGGATATGGCAAATCTGCATTTTTCCCCCCACTCCCTTTTTTGAAAAGCAAGGGCATGGTAGTAGCTGTTGACAGAGGTACGGTGTTTCTTTGGCAAAACCCCCACTTGGCCTTCAGCAGGCGTGCCAGCTTCTACGGCTCCACAAGAGGGTTGGAAACATAAACACTGTGTAATTCGGTTAAGTGGGAAGAGAAGGAAAACTCATCATAATAGCTCAAAATAAGAAACCCAAAACCAACAACCACCCCGAAAACAACAAATAACAGCTGCTTTTTTGCAGGAGCAGCAATGGCCAATTTTCCTTCTCATAAAAGGGAGCAATGATGTGTGCCTCTCTGAGCGTGCTGCAGCTGCAACGTCTCTCCGAGCACAGCTCTAACCGAGTTTCCGGAACAATATGATAGATTGTATCTGCATAATCAGAAGAATGCAGGATCCTAACAGAGCTGAACTGCTAACAGGCAATAAAGCCGGGGCGCTAACACACTCATCCCATAAAGCACCTAATCAGTTACCTTTATATTTATACATGGCTATATGGATATGGATATATTTTCAGTTGAGTGTAATGCATTTGTGCACTCTTTGAGAAACAGGGTTGGAACTGTTCTAACAAAAGTTAGAGGAATATATACTACTTCGCTCCTGTCTCCTGTTGCCTGAGATGACTTCGCTGTTGCCAGCTACATTGCTGTCACTTGAGACCAGCTTGTTGAACTGTGATTCATAATACTGGGTTCTCATCTGCATCACCTGTGTGGTTTGTTTTCTCACTAAAAGCTATTGTTCCTGGAACCGCATTGTTTTCCCAGAATCTCCGTGTGTTTGTTTCTCTCCCCTGCCCCTTGTCCCCCATAGTGAGGGTTGCATCTTCACGGTTGTGGGTGGAGAGAAACAGCTTGGGAATGCACACTCCAAAGATCAAAAAAGTAAAATGCCATGAAAATATTTTTTTTTAAGTGCACTTTGTTGCATGAAGTTGTGAGTGTAGAAGTAACTATGTGGCTGTTGTACAGAACTGTGACGCTGATCCGTGCTTACTCAGAATGATCTTGAAGACTGACTGTGGGTGGCACAGGACCAAAGACAGATTTAAACTTTGTTTTCAGGGGTGAAATTCTTCCTTCCCTGAAGAACTATCTTGGATCATCTTAGGGTATGTAGTCACTTGGTGTATGTCCTAGAGAGATGCTCCAGAGAGGTAATGCTTTACCAGCCCTATGACTGACCTCGTATGTTACTTCATCCTCGGGTGTTCTGTTATTCATCCCAGGAAATTTGTGTTACTGAGCAGAGGAATAAATGGTCAGTCCCATCGCACCATCATCCGACAATACACTCCACGTAGAAACTCAGTCTCCATAACCATCAGTCCTTGTGTGCAGGGGCCTGGGCTGTCAGAAACTGCGACAAGCCCAGCAACATCTGCCAGGGCAGTGTTACACACATCCCCTAAACACTGTACGCGTGTCTACAGCAACGCAATTGGCTGCAACTGAACCCTCCAGAAGACCCACATCTGGCAATTCCCTGCCAAGGGGTGCAAGAGAGAAGGGACACTCAGGCGCCCAAGGAAATATCTGCTGAATATACATGATCTCTCCTCACCTGAACAGCTGTATGTTGTTGCTACAGTCGTATCACTGGTATCTCTCCTCGTCCCAGTGTCTTATTATTTCCTCAAACATTGCGAGAGTCATTAAATATATCTTTTCCCCCCACAAATCTTCAGTTTCTAGCACTGCACGAGTATATAACTCAGCTTTCTGTTCAAATTAAGAACATAAATAGTTATGTAGATCAACTGGTTGCAGATAGAGTGTGCTTCAGGTTAAGTTTCTATAATTGCTGGAGTTGAAAGGCAAAGGAAGAAACTCCTAGTGTTTGTTTTGTCTTTAATCATGCCTTTACAAAGTCAGTTTTGTGGCTCCCTGGGGTTTAGCTGGATATTTTTGCATATCTAAGAGGCGGTGTTGCTTTCCCCTTCCCTCTCCATTATTTATCTATTCCTTTGTGTCAGGTCCAGCTTAAGTTGTGAGCCTTCTCTGGGCTGTGGTGATAATTATATTTATTCCTCTGGGATGGTTTTCATTGGGTTTGCAAACAAGACAGGGCCTCTGAGATCCTGCTGTCTTTGGCCCTCTTTTAGCTTTTGAACCATTTGCAAATTTCAAACAAATTTCTCCAGTGTGTCAGTCTCAAACAGAATGCAAAGAGAATGTTATTTTTGTTATCCAAAGGGATGTCAGAATCCTAGATTTCTATAGGCTTTGTAAACATAGGTAGCCAGAGAAAAGACTGTTAATCCCTCTACTGGGGGCTGCCCTGTAAGGTCACCCTTATTAGAAACCAGGATCTGTGTGGGAGACATAATGTCCCAAGTGCTGGGGCTTTGGAAAGCGCTGAACACTCTGATCTCTTCTCTTCCTGAAGACAGAGATGCTTCTTGGGTGCATGATTCAAGTTAACTTAATGATTTAGTCTGTTTTACATCTAAATGAGCTGGTACAGCATACCCTCTGGGATTAGCACAGATGACCTCATGTCTGGAAGAGCACAGTGCACCCTGTTCGTCAGCTTCTGGCAGGAACAAATGCACCTTCTGGATGTTTTGAGATTTTATTTTCAGTGGTGCTCTGTACTGAGCATCTTCATTTAAGAAAAAGATGCAAAGAGCCTTGTATTTCCAGTTTCCAAGGGATCAGGAGAGTCCCAGTTTCCTGCGTGAGGAAAAGGTAGGCTCTGGGTATAAAACAATTAAATTTAAATACTCTGTTCCTTTTAAATGTGCGTCTAAACGAATGAGATACCTCTCTGAAAAATGCTAGAACCTTCTTCAATCAGCTGTCGCCTTCACCACATTTCAGCAGATTCTGAGGGTGGACCAAAGGCCTCTTGCAGTGTGAGCTGGGAAGGGACCTGCACCCTCCCCCTGGCTCCACTAGCCTTGCAAAACAAGGACAGTCATCGCTCTTCTCTGTCAAAAGCTCTAATTCCTAATTTAGGAGGTAATTCTAGTGCAAATTAGTGCGCCTTGCAGATAGAATTAGAGTCTGTGTGATGATTTGGAAAATACAATCAATTTACTCCAATTGTTTGTACATGTCAGATCTCTCCAATAATGAAGAATTTACTCCTCGTGCATGAATACAAACAATGAGCTATTAGCCATGCGAGATGAGAGAGCCTGTCAGAAACAGCAGTCCCAAGATGTGCTGTACTACATTTGATCATCAGTGAGGATATGCCCAGGTTTGTGCCTAGGTTTTTGTGCAGCAAACCCTACCATGTGCAGAGGCTGTGGGTTTGAAGCACAGAGTGTGCGAGGAGAGTGACTCTACCTAGTTAGGGGATGAAAACCTATTTCCCTGTCCACAATGGTGTGGGAGAAAAGGGAAAGCTCTCAATCCAGCTCCTGTACCAAGGGAAGAGAATCCAGTGCTGGGTTCTGCATGGCACTGCCTCTGGAAGGCGGGTCGTCTCCTACCCCTGCCGCTGAGCTCTGCTCTTGCAGTGTGGCTGGAGTGGCCATAACCCAGCCACACTGCGTTACCCTGAGCACTGCTCTGCCCCGTGCTCCCCAAAGACTTGCTCTGCCTCTGGAG
>NW_010100195.1:65074-67772 GCF_000699245.1 Pterocles gutturalis
TGTGCAATGCCTGTTGAAGTCCAACTTTGCCTATGCAACCGTTACTAACAGTGTAGGTGTGGTTTCTCTGTTGCAGTAATACATTTTTTGAGGTCTTGCCCTGTGTGGAAGACAGACTGGCTCTTTAGCCGGTTCAGAGAGCTATGGATTGTTCCTCGATATGGTGATTTACATCAGCAAAGAGTGTGTCCAGTGCTCCTGTCTCTTCTAGAGCTCTTACAGACTATCCCTTTGTTCCACATCCATCCAGTTTTCATTATAGGGTAAATGGAGAGTGACTGTTGATCTAATCCTTAATTTCTGGTCTTTTCATGGTCTGATCTAAACAGCTTTTTAGGAAGCAAACAATATGCATATTTCATTAAATTAATTTCAATATCTGTTTAATTGTGAATGCTCTCTGTGAGGCTTTGAGATGCTTACTGCTCCTTGTGAATCATTTGAGCTAACAAACAGGGAAACTGAGAAAGTGATAATGAATTTCTGAGTGCTAAGCCTTCTTTTGTCTCCTGCTTCTCTCCCTCTTCACTCAGAAAGGAGCTCTTTTACCGGGATCCAGAGGCAAAAGTCTGGCAGACAGACCATCTGATTTTTTTCCAGCGCAGTTTCAGGTCTGACTTTTGGCAGTTTCTAGCCCCCTTTCTGCTACTTCCCCATAGTTCCTGCACCTCCAGAGTTAGGAGGAGAAGTAGGTCATGTAAAACCTCATTCTTGTAGTGTTGTACTGAACTGCTTGCTGCCTGCAACCTGGATTACTTGCTGGTGTTTCCAAAAGGGCAGTTTGGTAGGTCAGTTCTTCTCTAAGTCAAATGACAAGAATGGATCTGAGGTTTTGGTGTCACTCAGAAGTCCCAGGCAGTTACTATGCAAGCTTCCCGCTGTGCTGCTGGCTGCATGGTGTTTTCTCCTGAGTGGTGGTAATATGGCAGCTTGTCAAATGTGCTCAGCCTTCCTCCTCTTGAGAGACATGGCTGAGGGATCTCAGCCGTGCCAGAGAAAGGCCGTTCCCAGGAAAAGGTTCCCTTTAATCCCCATGATGCCTACTGGAAAAGATGACTGCTTTAGCAGGGGCCCACACTGGCTTCTGGGGCAGGAGGCCAGGATGCAAAGATCAGCTCTGTGCTGAATCCAGGTGGGAGATTCTCGTGGCTGTAAGTTACTTAGGCATGCAGATGTTCAAGCATATGTATCCTATCACTGGGGCCAGCCTTAATGCTGTGGGAAATGTATGAGATGGTAAAACCTACATTATCTGGGATTTAGGATGTTTGCTTTGCAGAACAAGGGATTAGAGAATAGAAAGCTGAAATTACCATCTGTCTGCAGAAAAAGGATCCTGTGAATTAAAATTTCCATGGCCATTTTCCCTAATCTGCTTGACTTTATTTGATATCTTCTATCAGAGCTGATGTCCTTGTGCCCCACACAGTAACATAGTTCATTTTCCACACATGGAAGTCTTCTTCTACTTACGTCTTTCTACAAGGAGTTGCAAGGTATCGGTAGAAAGCATTGACTTACCTGTTGCTCTTGGAGTTTCCCATTGTTTGCAGCCCTATATAATCTTGGTGCTTCCAGCACCTTCTGTCTCCAAAGAATGGCAGCTGTGAGTGTGCACCTGCTTTTTGTATTGCTTCTGCATCTAGTATTGAAATGCAGTTGCCTGTGGGGTGGAATGACTCATGCTGTTGAACTGTATCACTGCACAATAGTTTAGATTGGGAAGTAAGCAGTAATACTGTGAGCTTATATACTACTGTTGTCAATTTTTGCAATGTGACTGTAGATCTAGTGGTATTTGATGTTTCTCTGTAGAGCCTCTGTTCCTGGAAACATAGGAACCTTGAGCTTTTGTTTTTAAATAAGCTTCGAGGCTATAGAGAAGAAATCTGAAAGTGTGTTAAAAGTGTAGCCTGCAGATTCACAATCCAGAAACCTGAAAGCCCCAAGCTTATTAATTTTAAATCTCATTATTTTTAAGAGCAAATAATATTTCCTTTAAAGTAGCAGAGGCATAATACCTGCAAAGAGCCAGCAGATCCTTGGTTCTGTGGTGGAGCTGTGCACTCTAAGATGCAGAGGCTTCTGCTCACCTAACGTAACTCATACAGAGATGCTGAGAGTCTGAATGAAATGAAGTTATTTTCTTTGTTTTTAAACCATTCCTTGCTCTCATTCTTTGGTGGATGTAGTTCTGAAGAGAGAGCCTGCCTGTGGGAGCTTGATTCTGGGTATCTTCAGCAAGACAAAGAGGTTGCTGAGCATTAATCAGCCCTGGCGAAATGGCTTGCAGTTGTTCTGGTCTTAGCATGGGCTCTCCAGAGGCTCCTAGGTGTCTTCAGAGTGGAACATACAAAATAGATTGGGGTTCTCACCCTTGTGTGGGCTGTCTTTCAGCACAGGAGTCTGACATTTTTTTGCTGGACTGTGTGTTTTCCTTTTTCTTTTCTTTCTTTCTTTTTTTTTTTTTCCCCATTTAAGCACAAACCAGCACCACCACGTAGCATTTCCTTGTTTACAGCAAGGTGAGTCGTATTTACAGTGCTGGGGAATTTGTCAGGAGCTGCATTCTGCTCGTCATCTGTTTTTTCCCCATTTCAGAAAGCAATTAGCAGGCGGAGCATGTGAATAACAAAATGTGCTGGAAGGGGCTGTTCACCCAACTGTGCCGAAGGGAGCGGCTGGGGGGGCGGGGGGG
>NW_010100195.1:67803-69210 GCF_000699245.1 Pterocles gutturalis
CTGCCTGTCAGTTGCTCCAAGCGACTGACAGCTCTGACACCAGGGTACAACCCAGGTCCTGTAAACAGAGATGCCCTGGCCTGGCAGGTCAGCCAAGGGGAGAAGAAAGAGATCTACATGAAACAGCAGCTGGACTTGAGGGTGCTTGAGGAGACTGTCTTGGGACAAATAGCGGCAATTAGGGGCATATAGTGTAGAGCTTGGTCCTTCTTCTTTCTGTATAAGCTGATGAGTTGGGCTTGCAGACTTTTATCAGTGTCCTGAGCTGTTGTTATCTTAGAAAGGAAGAATAGGGGAAAAAACTACTTTTGTGCTGACTTCTGCTACTTCAGATGCAGCCTAGGCTGAGATAGCGTGTGTGACTGGCATTTTAGCCAGGGGAGAGCTAAAAGATGCAGGACAACGGAGTAGCGTTTCATGGACATTTTAAAAGAGATAATCTACAAATATAAGTTAACATTTTGCTTCAGTTGCATGGGACATTTCACTGTCATTGGAGTTACTGTACTGAGTTTGGATCCTGGATTCAATCAAGGAAGTGTGAAGCAGAGGGATTTTATTCTGCTTTAAGTGCAAATGTCTGTGCAAACTTAAACATGGAGCTGCTGCAGACTTTTCCATTATTGTATATTACATGTCTTGCTCTAAGTATGGATGGACTTGGTATCTCCAAAACTCAGCCTCTCCTCTGCATGTGTAGCTTGGGGGAGGGATGAGATTACCCCTCGTTTTAGAAAAGGAGCATGGTAAGGCTTTTTAAGCTGCAAGACTGAAATATGTGTATGTTCTTTGTCCAGAGCTGTGCAAGTCTCAGAAGAGCAGGTTAGAGCAGTGCCTGGCAACCGGGAGGCTTGGGTTTTGTTACTAACCAACTCTAGGAACTTGAGCACGCTGCAAAGCTAAAGCTTGCACTTCTCACTTTACTTCGTGGAGTTAGGTCTGGGCAACGAAATTATTTTTTTGCAAAACACTCAGTGTTTGGACAGGCCCTGTTCTAAAACAGAAAAAGCTGTCTCCCCAGGTTGAGGACCAGAAAGGAAACAAAGAGAGGCGAGGCGAGGAGAGAAGAAGAGCATCCTCTGTCCCAGGCATTTGGCTGCTTCCAAATCTTTGCCTTCCCTCATAGATTTATTGTGGCATCCTTCAAGTGAGTAGGTCGCCTGAAAAGCGGGCCCGCTTCATAAAGACTTGCATCCATCCAGCTTACTATAAAATCATAATCATACCATTTAGAATATGAAACCCGTCAGTATTGCCTGAGGGTAGACATGCCCTTGAAAAGGAAAGTTAAGAGTTTGTTCAGAGCAAGAAGGCAGCAGAGAAGATGGAGCTGAATGCAGGTGACAGCTCCTGAGCATGATACTTTCTGACAGGCAGTGGCTGCTCCCTCCCTCAGCCACCCCCTGC
>NW_010100195.1:69241-135364 GCF_000699245.1 Pterocles gutturalis
AATCCTTCACCCTTCCCACCTGAGGCCACGCTGTCAGGGTGAGCGGCGGTTTGGCCACACTGCGAACACCCTGGGCACGAGCTGCCTTGTGCGTGCAACTTTGTGGGCAGAGCCAGAGCTTGGTCTCAGGAAGGATATGGACTGAAGAGCAGCTTCCCAGGAGTGGCATGGGCAGAAGCCTCGTTCGGTGAATACATATGTGGTTATGGCAGTGGTTTCCCTAGTGGGAACGGCACTGTGCGTCATCCAGATTAGAAACGATTGTCTTCACAGGGACGTTTCCCAGCGGAGCGCTGCGCTTGCTCCTTTCGTTGCAAGGGAAAAATGTTATTCTTATCTTGTCTGTTTGTTTCTCAGCTGCTGGTGGAGAATGTTTGCATGTATCAGAACAATATTTAATTTACCTGAATGGACATGAGCTACTGAACTGTTGTAAGCAACAAAAACAGTGTGGTGTCTTGGTGCTGCAGCCTGCAGGCCTGAAGTGGAGCATCACGGCCAACCAAGCCTCTGAGCCCTGCTCTTCTGATTCCTTGTCTTAGGCTGGCATTGAACAGCTGCATTGGTTGGAGCAGAGATTGGGGAGAAACTAGTCAGCATCTGGTATTTGCAGACCCAAGTTTATTTAGTTCTAGGGACACTTTGGGCCGGTTTGAAAATGTCCTCCAAGTGGAGCCCTGTGGCCCAAAGAAGAGTCCAGATCCCGTTCCTGTCTCTGCTGTCACCCCTGTGTGAGAGAAACATTGCAGCAGCTGTGCAAAAGGGCTTTGAGACTCAGCAACAAAGTGGTTATTTAGAAGTGAGATGTTTGTTGTTTTTATAATAGTGTGTTCCTTTGAAATGATGGGCTCAGCTCCTTGGCAGAGGATGCTGCTGGATGTGAATGCCACGCACAGCCCGCGTGTCCACGGACACCGCAGACATAAATGCTCTGTGTGCTGGAGACAGCCCGACTTGCAACGCTCAGATCTGTGTTCCTGCAGGAAGAGTGCACGTTTGCGCGTCTGTGCTTGAATCCAAATGCTGTGCCTTTTCCTGCCTGTGTGTGTGTCATCAGTGTATGTCATGAATAAATGTTAAAAATTGGTGTTTATGACAAAGCTTTTTGATCAGTTGGTAGCCATTTAAACAGCACTCTTAATAAAATACAGTCTCAGAAAGGCCAGTTCGATTCTGTGCCATGCATGGATTTGCAGTATCTGAGATGGATGAGATCTCTCCTCTGCTTTCACGAGAAACAATTTATTTATGGGGTGAGAGTGTCAGACCTGCATGAACACTGCCAAACCTGGCAGGTCTGCAGAATAAGCTTTTGTTTGGTTTATATTTCTAGCTTCTTTCTGCAGCCAAAGTGGCCCGGCTTGAGCCACAAGCTTTGTTCTGAGAAGTATTAGATGGTCAGAAGACAGGCCCTGGTCTCGCCTGCCAGCTAGTCCTGACTGATGCTGCGTGTGCTTGGCAGTGTGCTGGGTGGGATGGCTTGGAGCAGAAATGAGTATCGCAAAGGTGGCGTTGCTTGAATCTCTGTGGAGAATAAAAGCCTGATTTCTCTCTTTAGCTGGGAATTAGTTTGGGGAGTGACTCACTCTGCTGTCCAAATAGCTAATGCTGCCTGCAGGATTATCCTTGCCACTGTAGCTTGGACTCAGATTGTTCTAGTCTCTCAAGTGAGTGACAATTGGCCTTATTTAAAATTTGTAATTGTAGTTGTCTTTTCTTCACTGCTTGCTAAACTAATGGGGTGATCAAAGAGGAAAGTGGGAGGATCCACTGGGAAAGTCAGAGATCTTTCATGGTATTGCCAGAATGCCAGAGCTCAATCTGGTTTAGGTTGTGGCAACATTTTTTTATCAGGAGAGATCAAACACCATGAGCTTTGCATCTGCTGTCTGTAGGAGATTAATGTTTCTGTTCCACTGGAGCCTATGGGTCACAAACAATGACCTGGTGAGAGGCACGCCAAAATAGTGCATGGAAAGGTCATGATAACAATTACAGGAGAGTAATAAAAGCAGTTAAATATTCATAGCAGCTTATTCCTTTGTAAGGGTGGAGATATCCCATTTTAGAGAATTGCAGAGGTTATGCTATAGAAAGGTGATGAGCATATTTGGTGTGGCAGGTGATGGATTCCCTGGCTTGAGCAGGGTGAGTGTCCTTTTCATCTGTGTTCAGGGCGGTGCAGGAGCAGGAGTCAGCATGGAATATGAAGAAGCCTTCCCTTACACCTGCTCTGAAGGCTGTGAGGCGAGAAGCTGCAGGACTTCCTCGTGCTGTGGAGGGGAAGCGACCATCTGCGCCAAATCCCCATGGTGGTACCAGTCCTCTAGGGAGAGAGAGCAGCAGCAGCCTTAGTGCAAGCGTGCACATCCTCTGTGGGTTCAGCATCTAATTCTGGCGCTGCAATGCCTCTCCATTCCTGGGCTGAATCTGGTGAGTTGGGAACACTCCTAACACCAGAGGCTTTATCTGCCCTGCTGCAGGCTTGTTCCTTCATCTGCCTAAGGGTTTGTAGCCTGCATTCTCTACTACGCAAAGGCAACATTTTTCTGCCAAGGTGATGGTGTAACTGAGATTTAAGGCCTGTATGCGTGCAAAACCCCGCAGTGTTTGAAATGGAAGTAGAAACACAGTCATCCTCAATCTGTTTTTTTGTATGATTCACCAGGGGACTTCTGGGCCTTGAAGAGAAAATGCATATCCCATGCCAATAGATAAATGTTACAACGCTTACTGGTGTATTAACAGTGTTTTCAGTGCAGGATTGATACAAAAGCATCGGGTGAGTGCGTGTGCATATCCCATCAGCTTTACCAATGACAGTGTTGTGCTGTTGAAATGGGTGAGGAAGCAGGTTCAGAGTTAAGTGTCTCGCACAGGATCATTTGGAATCAGCGGCAGAGCTGGAAATAGGACCCTGGTGTCTTGGCTCTCAATCCTCTGCTAATCACAGCACCGCAGGTGAAATGAGAGCCTTCTCCAATCTTCTGCTGCAAGTGCCCAGGGCTGGGAGGCACATCACCTCCCTCCTGGAGCGGCTGGAGCAAAGATATGGATGGAGGGCTGTCAGTGCTGTCTGAAGCTGGAGAAACTCCTCGTGCTGCTCATCTAGGATGCCGTGGGGATGCCTGCTGCTCTTGCTGATTCGAAGGGACTGCAGTAACACTCCCTGCTATTAACCCCGGACTGCTTTTCTTTAGTTCTCCGATTCTATCAGAAAGCAGTGTGCTGCGCTCCCTTTTTGTCGTTCAGTGGTGTTGGGGGGGTTTTGTTTAACAGCAATTTCGCCTTTGTTGCCAAAGCTGCAAGTAGGGCTGGGCCAAGTGAGGAAGCGTAATTAAAGTTTGCTCAGACAAAGGCGTTTGGTGACGAGATGCAGTGTTGCTGAATCCACAAGGGGCACAATTAACTGATAAGAGTAAACTAATTGTTATTCATATTAAATTAGGGCACAGGTGATTTGGAAAATCTATAGACACTCCCATATGCTTTGCGATTTTGCATTGCAGATTATGGTTTTATAAGGCCCTTCTGGGATTCGGATTATAGAGGCGAAGTGTGGAGCTGTATCTAAACTGAACATACTCTTTCCTGATTAACTACATGATAAAAACATAAATGTGCACATCAGAGGATTTATCACTGTGCTTGCATACTAATTTTTATTTTCCAGCCATGAACACAACAGTTTTTTTGTAGATCCAAGTGATTCTGTTTAGTGACAGCTGAGTAAACCCAGACAAGGTGACACGATTCCCATGTTGTCACATAATAGTTTTGAGATGGAGGTTAATAGCAGGGAGTGGGCATATGGCAGGGACACGACTGCCACAGGAGTGGTAGGAGATACTGAGATATTTGCTATTTGGTTCTCTTGTGCTGTGCTGTCATGCTCTGTGAATATTTGTAGGTGGAAGGCAGTGGAGCCACGCTCTCCCTGGCAGGATGAGGTGAGGCTGCAAAGAGGTGTAGCTTCCCTGCACACTGCACGGAGCAATGCTGCATCAGGGTCTCTTGGTTTACAATGGCTCTGAAATGAATATTTATAAACAGGACATGAAAAAAGAGCCTAAATTGCTTTTGTGGGCTTGGGACGTGTGAGATATGATGATGATGATGTGCTTCTGTGTCTCACTTTCTCAGTTAATTGTGTTGCAATCCCAGAGCATCACAACCTGCTCTTGGAGGAGGTTCTCTCTCAGTAAGATCCAAAGCTGCCTGGCGAAGTAGTGGTAGAAAATGTGGGGACAACAGAGCAGGAATTGTGGCAGAGCATGTGTCAACAGTGCAGCTAAAGCGTTAAGGCAGAGAGAAATGCAGACCTCTGGCTTGGACTTGCTGGTAAGTCTTCTGAGCCCTAAAACCAAAAAGAATCTGTGACTAATGTCATCTGGAAGTCCCCATTTGTGATTGTCTCACTTAACACACCAAGAGACCCCCAATAATCCCAGTGGTGCATGCATGTTCTTGCTTTCTCTCCTCTCTTCTGGTTTCAAACTGTGGCACCGAGAGCAAAGAGAAGAGTTTCTGAGCTGTATGATGGGTGGAGGCTTTGGAGACAGAACTTAATTACAAAGCAATGTAGAGAGAGCTGGATTGCTGTGTATGTTTGTTTGCTAAGAGGGTGCTTCCCAATAAATTAAAATCCCTCAGAGAACAGTTTGGATGTATGTGATTTAGCACCGTCTGGGTTGCGCTAGTCTCTGAACAATCTCTGCCTTGGATTCTGGCCAAGATAACGATCGGAGAAAGGCTGGAGCTGGACAAGGAGTCCAGGGGTTATTGAATCACTCCTGCCAGCTCCCAGCAATTTGCTAAACCATTTCCTTTTAGATGTTCCCCTGAGCTAGGTTTACCTACGGTGGGTCTTTAGCCCAGGAAGAGTTTATTCCAAGATGTTAAGAGGCACCGCTGTCTGAGGGGAGCTTCATGCAGAGTGCGGCTCTCCTCTCCTGGGCTCTGAACTGATGCAGGCTCTGTCTCTCCCAGCAGTGCAGAGAAGAGGGGTCTTGCTTTAGGGATATCTTTACTGGAGGAAACACCAGTGGAAATACCAGCCTAGGGCTTCATTTACTTGCTGATTTGAAGGGGAGAGCACCACCTGCTGACACATCACCATGGCTTTTCTTTTGGTTTCCCCAGTGCTTGCTCTGACACGCTCCTAAATGTGATTTGCACGTGTCTGTGAAGCATCCTGAGGGCGTACTGAATCCACACGTCAGGGCGTATAAATGCCCCCCACATGTAAAGAGCCTTGATGGGGTGAAACAGCTCCTGACAGGCAGTGCTGCCAGGGAAGAGAGCATCTCCCTCTCTTGTCTTCAAGGTAAAGATGGGCTCTGCTTAGGGAATGGTTTTCCTCCAAAGGTCCTTTTGGACATTCACTGCATCAGGTGGATTGGTGCCCTGCCCATCTTCCGAAGCCTGTTGTTGGTGTCCCGGTTCCTTGCATCTGTCTGAGGGCACGGCTCAGCTGGGAAGTGCTGAGCGATCAGTCTGTGCCTGTCCTGCTCACGTGAAGGCTGGTGGCAGCAAGTCAAGCTGGGTGGTGAGGAAGCATCTCTGATAGCTTGTGTAGGTGAAGCCCATGAGATCAGACTTTTTGAGTGGAACATAAGGAGATTTTGGATGGGATAACAGTTTCATTATTGCTTGCTGCACCTTTACCAGAAGGAGAAGAAACCTTGTCTTCAGAGTAGATTTGTCACAGAATTATCTGCCAGTTTCCCCACCACTGAAGCCCAACAGAGGAAAAGGCTGGTAATCGCTTACTGTAGCACAGCAACAAGGGCAATAGTTGCTGGAAATGGTCTGTACAAATAGCAGAATGTGTTGCTCCACTCCATAAGAAGCTTATGCTCTGCTTGAAAACCTGTTGGCCTCTGTTTAGCCATTGGAGAAAAATAACTAGGCTAGCAGGTGCTTGCTGGAGGATGTTTGTGCCCAGTATGCGCATGTCAACCAAAGTAGGAGCAAGAATCCGTTCCAGAGCGTGGGATGGACAGTGGTGCTTAAAGGGAGCACCATAGATCGGTTGAGGGGTTTTGTTGCTTGGAGAGTTAACATGAGTGGTTAGTTTGATTTGTGGTTATGAGCAGCTACTGCTTAGCCCTCCCGTGGGAAGAAAGGAAATTGTCTAAGGTTGGCAAAGGGGCCAAATTTTGAGGGTTTTTTCCTCCATGGCCTCTCCCAGAGCCTAGGGTCCTTCTCATCTGCATGACAAGGTAGTGAGACTATAAAATGCAGTTCTCCCTCCCCAATGTCACGGTTGGCTCTGAAGAGCTCAGACATGTCATTTCAAAAACTGGCCTGTCTCTTTCCTTGTCCTGTTTGTGCAGATAGTTGTATCCCAAGTCTGTCACCACAAGGCAGTAGTAACCTGGAGGCCATCCTGCTGGCTGGGGAGAATGCAAGAAAGCCTGAGGCGAGGTAGTTTCCATGTTCAGGATGCCTGCAGCCTGAAAACAAGCCAGCGCTGCTGGAGGGAGTGAAGCTGTGATTGGGGTAGCGGAGGAGGTGCCAGCCAGGTTAGATGGGGAAACATGGACCACATCAGCCCTTGGGTTGCTCCAGCTGGTACACTGCTCCCTCCCAACAGTCCAGCACATTGCTTGTGCATGCACCACTGAAACATCCCCTGCTATTTATTGAATATTTGCCCTCGCGCTCTTCCCTTTGCCCTGGGCTGCCTCGTCTAATGAGGTTATTGTTTAGCTGCAGAAAGGCATCCGCTCATGTTTGTGCCTGGCTGCAGCACAGTTCCAAGCGGAGATCCTCCTGACAGTGCCAGATGGTGAGCGCAGGGAAGAGGGGAGCAGGGAACTGCAGCTCTGCCCCCTCCTGGGAAGAAGCCTGGTGGGAGTGTGTGTGCCCCAGCTCTTCTGCTGCGCGGCTTTGGGGTCTGGAAGGGGAGACGGAGCACGGTCAGGGAGTGGGCTGGGGCAGGCAGAGTGGGTCAGGCTGTAAGCATCGAGTTAGGTTTTCTTGTGCCTCCAGTCCTGTTGTAATAAACCTTACGTAAACCTAGCCCGAAGCAGAGTGTTAATATTTAAAAATTTCATTTAAGGTGTTGGATATAAGCTACGTTCTCCAGAAGAATATCTATGTGTGTGTGCGCATGCACACGCTTGGGGCTTTGTTTTCCTTTTATAGGGGATTGTTGTGTGTATGTATTTCACTCGGGGTATTTTGTGCTATAGTAAGAAGGGGGAGGGAGCGGGGAAAATACTGCTCTGTTTATATACGCTGCTGTCAACAGCGATGCTGCGTGTTTCAGATTCACATCCTCTGTGAAGCACTCTGGATTCCAGGCAAACAACACCCTTCCCCCCTTTATCCCGAGATCCTTCAGGAGGACTGCCTGAGCCTCTCCTCCCGTACCCCACTTGCTGGCAGGCTTGCCCTCTCCTGGAGTTTGGCTCTGGTGAATGTGGCACACTCCGTACCCAGCATGCAAACAAGTCGATATGCTAAGGTTCAAAGGGACAACCTTGGAAAATGTCAGAGCAGCGTCTCTGCACCATTGTTCTGCTGTTCTGATCACGAGAAGGAGCTCTGAGTGAGTCAGGCTGTAATTTTCAGCTGGGGGGCAGGGGAGGGACTCAGCAGTGCCTCTCTGTATGTGTCTATGTCCCTCCTGAGCTTCTTTGACACTTTTCCCCGTGCCTTTCACCTTTATGAGTCTTCAGAGATGCTGATGCAGGGCTGAGCCTGAAATGTTACTGCTCACCCATAATTTTTATAAATCTCAGATGTAGCACGTCTCCTTTCCCTCCTCCCTGAGTTTTTATGTGTTTAGATTTTGTGGCAGGAGCGTTTTTATGTCTCTTCTCCCTTGTTTTCCCCTCTCTCACCCAGCCCTGAAATAGTCAATGAATGTGCCCTTTCTTATCTCTTGATATCAGCCTCAAGGGACAGTTCCTTCCTGTCCATCTCCTGCATGCCATAACAGCAGGTAGCCTGGGACATGCTGGAAAAGCGCTGGGTCAGAATCCGCCCTTTTGATATAAGTGGACATTATGCATTTTTAATAGACATAGAGTTCAGTGAAACCCTTAATACTAGCTGAATTGGCACAAAATTCCCAGGCAAGTAGTCTTTGGAGTTGATCTCTCCCTAGGTACCTTGCAGAAGATGAGACCAAGGACAAAAAAAGGCCATGTTCCCTTTGATTGCGAGAGCTGCCTTGTTTTGCAGAGGAGGTGGCTGAGCAGAAGCTAGCCTGGCTGCGTGGTCTCTTGAGCGGTGCATGAAGGATTCTGGATTGGCAGTCCTTGTTCATCCTTGTTCACCCACAGAGTAGGTGCAGCTTGAGGGGACAGGCCGTTATAAAGCGCCTTCCTTCAAGCATCACCATGGATAGTCCTTCAGCACTGGCCTGGAGGCATCATCTCCCTGGTTAGTCCAGTGCAGGCATTGTCTGTCTCAGCAAAGCTCACCTCCACCTGAGGCAGTGGCTTGGGGCCGTGCATGGAGTCCTCCAGCTTGCTTCATTTAAGGGAGAAGGAGAATGGGAGCTGCTGTCCATGGCCCTGTGATGGTGCAGTTGGGATTTGTCAGTGTGTCTTGATGCTTGCTAATTTGTAGGTAATGCTTAGACTTCCAAGCTATGTAGCAGATATCTATGCTCCCAGGTGCCCCTGGAGATCCACAAGTTAAAACTGGGATTGAATGCTATAGGTTCACAATGAAAAGCCTGGTGAAAATGGTGGGAGTCACTGGTGGAGATCACTGAGATTGCTCCACGATGTGGACCTCAGCTCCCTGAGTACTGAAGCTTTTCACAGTAACTGAGAGGTTGTGTTTTTTTCTCGTTGTTCCTTTTTTGGTAAAGTGTAAGGACATCTCCCTATACCTCCAGGTTACCATGGTACTGTAACCTTACCAGATCTGGAAGAGAGGGAGTAACAAGGGAGTAGCTGTGCCTGAGGATCTCTGCGTGGCCACTGTGGAACACGTAGCCAGGAAGAGATGGTGGTGTATGGAGAGGGTTGATCTGGTTGGAAGCAGGCAAGCAGGCAGCAGTGGAAGGACAGGTAAAAGGTAACTCGCTTCTGACCTCAGGACTGACTTTTGGCTCACGTTAAACTGTCCAGCTGTGAGCGTGGCATTCAGAGACACATGTGCTGTGGTGTTCAGCCATCTCGGAGAAATCTGCTGCTGAGCATGAGTCAGCCCTGCCTGGGTTAACTATTGAAGGGCAGTATCAGGAGATCAGATCTTCACTCTGCTCTCCAGCCCGACACCCTCCAGGTCCCTATGAAGGAAGGGAGTATCCCTAAGGTCCCACTGCATTGCTAGAGGTCACAGAAGTGCCTTGTCTGCCCACTGGGCTTGATGCAGTTGTCCCCAGATTAGAGACAGCCCTGGTCACATCCAGAGCCTCCTTCCCATGGGGGAAAGATGTTCCTGCTGTCCTCTGCCCAGTGCTGGGGCCCTTAGCTGCCAGGGTAGATGGGGGGAACCTTGCTGTTTGGGTAGGGATGGCTGAGTGGGGCCATGGAAAGACATGCTGCTAGTCAGAAGGGGAGTTGCATGAGATCTAACAAGTGTTACGAAGACATGCTGTTAGTCAGAAAGGGAGTTGCATGAGATCTAACAAGTGTTACCCACTGCTTGCAAAGCGCAGGTGGACTCAGCTGGGGAGCCATCAGTCCGGGCATGGAGGGATGCACGATGAGGAGTGGAGCATCTTCCCCTAAAGTGTGCATAAAGGAAGTGGAGCAGAGCTCAGCCTGCATTCCCAAGAGGCTGGAGGGGAACCTTGCTTTCCACCTAGCGTATGGTCACGGCTTTCTCTCCAAGAGGTGCTGAGCCTCCTCACCCGCAAGACCCTTCCCCACACCCAGCCCTTCCTAGCCGCACACTTTCTGTTTGCCAGCTGAGCTGGGAGAGCGTCTCCCCTAGCCCGTGGCTGTAAACTCGGTGGGTGATGCCGAGGAGTGTGGAGAGCAGGAACCAATTCCTTAAGGGGCCATCTCAGAGCCTTCCCTGTCTTTTCCTCCCATCGCAGGGAGAAGTGCCCCTGCCTAAGTGGAATAAATTGGTACAGACCATTAGCAGCGCAGGTCCTCCTCTGGTGGGGGGGAGGGAAGGGGCTGTCAGCACTGCTCTGGATACAAAGAAGCCAGCCACGCTCTGGCTCCTTCCTCCTGCACCCTGTTGGCCTCCTCCTCCTCCTCCTCCCTCTTTGCACGCTCCCTCCCTCTCACTCTCTTTCTTTCCCTTAACGCCACGCTGCAGGAAGGCAGACCTGGGGAACCGGAGGTCCACAGAGCCCGTAGAGGAGGAAGGAGCTCTCCAATGCCGTTTCTTTGCGAGTGGAACAGGGAGGCAGAGAGGCAATGAGAGAGCGTCTTGGTTGCTGCCTGGATTAAAAAAAAGAATGCATTAAAAAGAAAAAAAATCCGGACCCAACAAGCGAGGAAAAGGGAGGAGAGAAGGAGGAGGACATTGCTGGGGGGAGCCCACTCCGGTGGGTGAACAGCGGCTTTGAATCGTGCCTCTGTTCCCAGGGATTAAAGCATGAATGGGAGCAGCTTCCCAGCCGCGATGGAGAGAGAAGGCGGTTCAGGCTGTGGGAATAAGGTAACTCTTGCTTCTTGCAGGCATTGCATGGCTCAGCTGAGCAGGACAGAGATCCTTTATGCACAGGGCTGGGTGTGTGTATGGATGTGTGTATGCAGCAGGCATGGAGTGGGAAGAAGCAGGAGAGACTCAAAGCAATTTTTCTACCTCTCCCAGTGCATTTAAAAGATACAGAATGGGTCCTGGGGGCTGCAGTGCTGGAGGTTACTTTGCCCCCTTTTCTTGGGGTGGGTGCCTGAGGATGCTGAGCTGCTTTGCCTGGGGAAGGCTGGCTGAGTTATGGGGATATATGACTGTGTCTTGCCTCCAGGAGCACTGTGCTCCCAGCCTTGCCCTCCCAGACCTGCACCTGCTCTGGGGCTCCCCTCCTGGGCTTGTGTGCGGCTCTCGGGGAAGCTGCGTGGGGACTACAATGGCCCCGCGCCCTTCCAGCCCAGCGGTGCATCCGTGCAGAAAGAGGGGAGGGAGGTGAGAGGCAACTAAGAGAGTTGCTTTTCTCTTCCCTCGGTCATCCTCTGCCTTTCCTTCACCACAGAAAGGGCTGGGATTTAGCAGAAGGGGGAACTGAAATCTCTTTCATTCGTGCCAGCAGTGGTGAGAGCCAACTTTGAGGCTGCTTAAAGGAAAAAGCTTTCTGCATGCTACCTTTTGGAGGAATAGGAGATGGCTGAGCAATGCTTTGCCATCTGAGGAGTGATCTCTGTGTCATGTTATGTTGTGGGAGCAGGTGGGGATGAAAAATAGTGAAAGTCCACAGTGGTCAGTGAAGATGTCCACAAATGATGCTTTTCTTTTCCTTGCTGGGCCTCCCTCTGACTCAGTTCCTGGGTCTCTGACCCTGAAAGTCCTAATTTCTGTCAGTCAGTGCAACTTCACATAGTACTGGGAGGTGGCTTCGCCCAGATGTGTGGGAAAGCACTGAGGAGAACCTGGCACTTACAGCTGTGGAGCCCATATCCACTTGATCCCAGCAAGTGCAGGTCTTGGCTGGGCATCCCTCCCTATCTTTGGCAGGATCTTGCTGCTGCAATATCCATTTATTCTCTGCTGTCTGTCAGATACCCTCTCCTCCCCTTGCCTTTGGGGGCTTCTTGATGGGTCTTGGCATGGGATTAGGACGCATTTGCTTTGGTTACTTAGATAATGACATGTCACAGAAGTCCCCGCTTACGTGCACGCAGTGCAGAAAGTTATGAGCCCCAGTGTGCCGTCAATTGACATAAAAGCTTTTATACACATGTGAGGATCCTATGATCCAATGTTACGGACTGGAAGAGACTCTGCAGTCTGTTGCATAGGTCTGTACACACTTGTCTAAATTGTAAGTGTCCCTGAACGTCTACAGTGGTGTCACCAACTTGTGTAAATGAGTGAGGATGGATGTGTTCATGTATACCCATAAATATGGAAGGGGGTACAGTGGAGCATCAAGCCATTCTTTTGTTTCGTGAGTAATCCTTGCTCATACGAGGAAATTCTCCTAACTCACCCAGGATGCATCTTGCTTGCCTTGTTTCTGTAATTAGTCCTTCTCTGTACACAGATCTCTGATGCAACCAAGATTTGGCTAGAAGGTTACAATGGTTGGGATTCCTTGGTTTACCTGACAGAGTTGGGATCAAAAAGATGTGGGAAAATGGAGGCACTTGGGAAAAGAGGGTAAAATATCTTCTTTCTGTAGGTAGCTCCCAACTCTATGTTCTCTGTCAGCGTCAAAGCATTGAGGAATATGGAAGATGTTCTGGTGAAGGAATTGAATAATTAGACAGTGAAAAAGAAGGATATTTCTCCCAGGAGGGTTAATTCCGTGGTGGGGGCCAAGTGCTTTGGAAATGGCCAAAGCTAGCAGGACAGCAGACGCTACTAGAATTGGAAGGTAGCTGGCCAATGATTTTATTTTCCTGGTTGAATATATATGGACATATGAAAGACAGAGGAAGAAAAATTAAATCGGTGACGTTGGCTCTGAGTACTTTCGCATTTCATGGAGCTGAGTTATCAGCCTCTCCCTGCACCTCCCGTAGGCGTTCCTTCTGAAACGCCATCAGCTTCTCAGGCAGAGCACTGTGAACCTGGAGTCATTAGCAACGCTGTAACACGCAGTAACAGCTTTAATGAGAGCTGCCTCCCTCTGAGCTATGCTGACCCTAGGATGGTGCAAAAGAGGGGACCCAACTTTCTTGTCATTTCGGTTCTCTAGGAGAGCAAAGTGAGAGGGCATCTGTAAAAACAGGTGGGAGAGCTTTCCCACTTGTTAGCTGGCATCCCAAAGCCTCCTGGCCCATTGAGGTGGCTCGTAGTGGAGAGTGAATGCAAAGGGGGATAGTGCCTCAACCCTAGGAAGGGACCGTCACCTTGTCAGTGTCACAGGCCTGACGCGGTGCCACTGGGTCAGCGATTCTGTTCTCCTGTGCCTTTGTCCTCACCAGGGCAGTGTCTAACAGAGCTCCAGCCAGCTGCAGGGATGCCTGGAATTGCTCCCTATCCTCCCTTGACCTGCAGCGTTGTTCTGCGTCTGTCTGGTTTTTGCTCTGCAATTGTGCACCTTCTGAAGCAAGAAGAGCAGCGAGTGCTTCCAGTGTGCGAGGCCTTGTTGGTTTTTAGCATGCTCACAAACGCTGCTTCCTTCTGGCAAACAATTGCTGTAGCTGGGAGATCTGGCCTAAGCTGACCAGGAAATCTTCCAGTAACAAAGTGTAAGCGCACACTCTCCCCTTGTGCTAAGCTGTCTGCTCAATGTCAAAATAATGCTTTCTGAAAGCAAAACGATGTGTCTGCCCTTTTAGTCTTTTCCAGCACCCTCATGTTGTAACAACAGAAGCCTTGGGGACTTAAAGGAACTGGCTTTGAAGGGACACCAGGGCAAATGTTGCAATTTAATTTTTAGTGTTTCTTGGGGACTTGCCTTTTGCAATGCCTTTGCTCTCGCCTGCCCTTTATCTATTTCTACCAGCTCAAAAAAAAGTTGTGCAAAAGCAGTTTTCTCTTCTTCAAAGAAAGACCAGTGGGCAGATTTGAATCCATCAGAAGAGAAGATACGGTCCTTTCTTGCATCACTCTGCTTTTTGTCTTGCAGGGATGAGCAGTGCCAGAGGCTGTCTGGCTTCCAGGGCTACTTTTCCTATGGGCTTCCCAGCAAGATCTCTGACCTCTGGGGATGCAGCAGGCCTTGGTCAGCATCTTTATCTGTGGGTGATACCCTCTGTGGCTTTCTCACTTGTCACTTTTTCAGCAGCCCTCCATTGCATGCAGTAGTGTAGAAAAGTTAGGTGGGCTGTAGCTGTAACTCTTGTTGGGGGATATGGCTGGAGGTGCATTTGGTATGGCTTCAACCCACAACCCTCCTGGGAGCCCCAACGGTTTGTGTTTGGGTTGGCAAGTTGACATTAGGGCTGGAGTCACCTTCAGAAGCTAAAAAGGGCTTTGCTGAGTGGAGATCACAGGGTGTGGCCCCTAATTAATCTTCGTATCCTGATCTAGACACGTGGACCACCCCCAAGTGCTCGAAGTAATACAGCGTATTAGTCACTATTGAATATATCCTCCTACGTTTTTAATGGGAACTCCACGCCTCCAGGGAACTGAGGCACTGAGAGGCTGAGGAAATAACTGAACAATTCACTGTGCCGGGGAGCAGATCGCAGCCTCTTGCAGTGCTAACGGCTTTGTCCCACAAATTTAGCCAGTTTAGTCCTCCTCCTCCTGTTCTTGGCCCTCTCCATCTGTGGATATGGTAGTTGGACCAAGTGGTACTTTCCAAAGCACATTGTTCACAGGCTCCTAAAATGACTCCTGCACAGCATAGATACCCGATGGGTGCCTGTCCTGTGCCTGGAGCACACTTGCACAGGCAGCTTTGCACACCTATGTTTTCCATCCTGGCCTGTGTATAGAAGTGATTGCTGAGTCTGCTTACCCCCTGGAAAGGTGGGAAACCCTTTGCTTAAGTGTACTGAAGATGCGGATGTCGGCTCGTGTAGGTTCAGCTGTATAGCAAGGGCAAGTGGGCATTGCCAGGGTGCAGCTCATCTCGTCTGAAGGCATTCATCTGAAACCGGCCAAATGAATTCTCCCTGTTCATTGCAAAAAGAATCTCAACAGCGAGCTGTGCTGTGGGGACCTACACCTGTGGCACTGCAGGACTCAGAGGTGGGTGTCTCCCACCCTGTGCCCCTGTGGCTGGGCACTGCAAGGCCAGTGCAGCTCTTACCTGACCTTTTGTGAGTGGGAATTCATCTGGAGCCAGATGTCTGCAACTGCAGCTGTGACACAAAGCTCTCCTCCCGGCCAGCTGCAGTGTGTCACTCCTCCAGCCTCGTGAACACCATGCGTTACGTTGTGTGGGTGGCAGAGCCCCAGTTTCTTCAGTGCTGCAGCTCGATGTGGCTATGGGGGCCAGAGCGTGTGCAGAATGAGGCACGGTTCCCTTTCTGACAGGCGAAAGGGGCATGGGATTTGTCTGAGCTGCCTCGCTGGATGTCATTCTTAAATGCCCTGGCACAGCTGCTTCCTCAGATTTGGCACCTGAGAGATGAAAGAAGTCTAATCCAGAAGAAATACCTTGACTGCATCACCTTCCATTTAGCTGGAAAGAGACCAGGAGCAAAAGGATGGATGCTGAGGCTCTGCTCTGGATTTCATGAATGGATGAATGTAGAGATGCAAGTGGGGATTTTGAGGGGATTTGGAAGCTTGCTCCATGATTTGTCAGGCATGCAAAGAATTTATAATACTTCTAGCGTTGTCATAACTTAATGCCAGTGTGATTTGGGGACCACTCCAGCTCTCAGTGAATAAAAAGCATCAGTAGGAGAGGGATCCCACTTTTGGTAAGTTGTAGTTTTGAATAGCCCATACTCTTCTCTCGTCCTGGTGGCACAAAGCGAGGGCTAAGATGCTTCTATGTGCTGCTGTGAATGAGTGGGTCTGGTTGCATATGTGTGTGGGTGCTGAGCAAGCTGCACGAGTGACGCTGCCTCGGAGGAGCGCACCGTGGCCTCTTGCAGAGAAACGCAGCGTGACGGTGGAGTGGGTGCCTGGGTTACCTCCCCCTGGGCTGCTCTATAAATACCACCTTGGTGCTGAAGTGTTCTGGCTAAATTCCCTATGTTGCATCCTTTGTTTTTCCATCTGTTTAGCAGCTTCTAAAGCTAAAGAAGAAATGTGTACCAGCGCATTTCTCTGAACACAGGTGGCCCTGTGAGGGCCAGGACTATAGTTACCGGAGGCTGCATGGGAAAGTCCTTGGAGGAGCCCTGCTTCTAAGGGAATGAGCAAAGCCAGCAAGCGCTGGGGAGTGACATTGCTCTGGCCACACAGGACCAGACTAGATGATCTTCTGTGATTATTCCATCTGAATCCCATAGACTGTGGCACAGAGAGTAAACCTGGAGCTGTGCTGAGACACCGATGGCACTGCAGGGCTTCTGGCTAGTGCATCCAAGGGATCTTTTCCCAGCTTCAGCTCATGACTTCCTCGTACAACCACAAAAACAGTGCCACCCTTGTACTGACGCAGCAGTCCTATGGTAGGAATTAGTACTGTGAGAACCACTGTCCCGAGGCCTTCCACCCATCTCTGCGCAGGAGAAGCTCATCGACATGCTGTGACATTTTTGGGCGCTCCAATGCAGGATTTTGGGCGTTTTTTGTGGTCTGTACTGATGTGCTCTGCTTGTTTTCAGAACAGCTGTGAGTGCTCGCAGTGCAACAAGAGATGCACTAGGGTTACATGTCTCCTCCTGTCTCCTCTCTGTGCCTGCCCAGCCAGCCAGCATTACCTGTCACCAGCAAAGTAGTGCTTCTGGAAAGATTTTCTGTGTGTGTGGATGAGAGGCAATGCTGGAAGAAATCATTCATACATATGGGCGCAGGAGCCATTCTTCAACCCAGGGCAGCTGTTACATTGCCCTGAGCAGTCCAGCGCTGCCACATTCAGATTCAGATTTGATGGAAGGGAAGCATAATGTAGTGCTGTTGTGTGAGCCCCTGCGTGCATGCTGTAGCTAGGTGCCTCCCTGGTCTGTGGATAACTCTGCAGGGGGCTGTGACAATGTGCCAGGTAAGTCACTGTCCTCCTGTGGGCACCACGTCACTTCCCGTGCCCTTCTTTGCCCTCCCATCCCTCCATCCCTCTGGCGAACTGTAACTGCAAGCCCGAGGGAAAGGTTGGAGTTTGTGGAGTGTACAGGAGGTGAGCAATATTGTGCTGTGGCCATTAACGAGGTACATTAACCAGATGATGAGGGAGCGGCCTGACAGGGTTGTTAACTCCTGTTCCTGACCGTAACAAAGCTGTAAAACCCTCCGGAGGGATCAAAGCAAGAGCAGCGCTGCACGCTCCTTGGTTGAGTTGAGGCTGAGGAAAGAGCAGCTTTGCAGGAGGAATTTTGTTGGAGACTGGGTGCGGTACCTGGAACCTATTTTGGCTCATGAATAAGTTGATATTTCTTCTGAATAATAGATGCACATGCTGGTTGCTGAGAGGCAGATCTGTGAGTGGGCTGGGTCTCTGAAAGAGGGAGTGAGACATATGGAGTAAGCTGCAGTCCTGTTCTGAACTGGGAGCTTGCTGGATGCTGGAAGCCTGGCAGGGCTGTGCAGGGATGATGCTTGGATGGTAAACCTGCATCCCTGAGGCAGAGAAGGTGCCTGTTTGGTTTTTTCTTGTCTCCTGCGGTCATTATCTACCACTGCCCAGATCAGGCTCTGGGGTTGAGGAAGATAAATATTAGTAATGATACCATTCATCTGCCTCCATGATGGGCTTGGTGTGGATGTGTGTGGGAGGAGAATGGCGCTGGGATTAAATCCTAGCACAATTTATGGTGAGGGTCAGCAACGCATGACACGTGTCTCCCAGGGCAAGCAGGCAGGTTTGGTGCAGCACAAAGCAAGGCTGGAGCCTGAGAGCTGTGGCTTTTTTTGGGAGGCAACAGCTGTGCTCAGATTAGCAGGATGCTTTAAGATGCTGCCTCACGCAGTGGCACTGAGAGGCAGCCTCTTGCTTCCTTGAGAGACAGCTTTCACCTGACTTTCTAGTGGCACGTTTTGCTTCTAATTTGGGAGATAGAAGTATAATCTGGCACAAGCCTGCCACCCTTGAAAGGCTGCCAGCCAGTTTATGGCACACTCTGTCTGCATGCTCCCTACAGCCTCAGTGAGACACGGGAATATTCTACCCTTCCCATCCTCAGCTCTTGCAGTAGCTGCAGGGATGCAATGCCCCAGGAGAGGCTGGCTTTGGCTGTGTGAGGTGGGGTTGTATGGACATTCAAAGGTTTGTTCAGATGGGTTGCAATCCACTTGGAAGAACAGCAGCTGGTTATGGAGATTAGAGCTGCAGAAGTCACTGCTAATGAAAAATTCTTCCAGTGTCTGTGGCGCATCCACAAGGCGTGACTCTAACATACTCATTTGCAGAGGGTGTGCGGCTCCTGGAATGACCTTCTCCGAGAGTTTGAAGTATTTGTTTCTGTTTGTCAGTTACATGAGCATCATTTCTGACATGATGTTTGCCAGGAAAAAAATTGCAAGTGCTGAAGTGGGGAGCATTGAAAAGACTGGGTGGAACGTGGTAAGGGTGGGGGCCAGGACAGCTCTGCCTGCTTTGGAAGCCGCTGGAGTGCGGGTGAGGTGTCTGTGTGGTGTTCGGCTCCTTGGGCAGAGGGGAGGGTGCTCATAGATTTGTATGTGCTAGCTTGGCCTGAGCAGTGAGATTCAGGCGCGGCAGGAGATTGTTAAGAGACTGTGAAGCAATGTGATGAGGGTCCAGCTCATTCTTGGGTGGCTCAGTTTGAAGTCACATCTACCTTGGTTATTAGTTATTTGTTACTTCAGCTCTGAAATTCTCCAAGTGCAAGCAGCCAGTGTTCAGCCAAGAGGACTGAGAAGGGGGCCTGGCAGGCATAACTGTGAATAAAATTACTCTAAGATGAATCCCTTGGCAGCAAGGTGGAGCTGTCTGGATCCTGGAGGTGTAGATACTATCTCTGCCTTGAGCCTGGCAGACTGCTAGCCTCAGGAAGAAGCAAAAATGGCAACAAAAGGTGCCTTTCCATGGATAAAGCCCAAAGGACCGTAGGAGGGAGAGCTGCCAATTTCTGCTTTTTGTGGAGGAGTCCATGGTGTTGTGAGGGTACTGGGATTATTGTCACCATAATCATGTGCTAAGGTGCTGGGGTCGGGAAGACATTGCACTCTGTAAACCTATTGCTGCTGAATATTGCTTTTGGGGTTTCGCACCTGCAGGACAGGTGTGGGGAAGGGGTGCTCTGACCTGTGGAGCAGGGTTCCTGACCTGTGTCCCTGCCACTGCCCCATCCCCTGGCTTTGGGAAATTTGACGGCTATGAAGCCCCTGGTGGCAAAGGATTTGCTGCAATCCTCTGAAGCTGTCACCCCACACGTACACCTCCTTTCTTCCTCCAATTTATCTTTTAATAATGCTGCCAACATTATTTCTCATGGCTGTCTCGTGCGCTCTGTGCTCTGCCTGGCAGTCCTTTTTGTCTCACCCAGGCATCTCGTACCATAACGCTCTAATGGGAAGAGACTCTGGCTGCTGAAGTTAATAACTTATCCAGCAGCCTGAGTCATTCTTGTTACAGAGCAAATTGTGAACTACGCAGCCATCCAGGGCTGAGGCCCCGGTCTGTGGGGAGAAGGGGGTTGTGGAGTGGGTGAGTGTCCACATTCACATTGGGGTCAGCACGTGCGCTCCTCTGCGCCTCACTCTGTGGTGCACTGGTGGCTTGGGATGCTTCCCAAAGCAGCGCTGTGTTGGGTAGATATGGGGAAGTGGAGCATCGGGGAGTCCAGAGAAGCCTGTTCAAAACAGAGCCTGCGGAGGAGGCAGAATGAAGTGAGGTCTTCACTCTGCACTGAGGAAACCAGCACATTCAGACAGACTGAAAGAGGAAATTCTTCTCTTTTTTGTCAACATGACAGCAACTCGGAGGAGCAAGTGTGCCGGGATGTCCTCACAGATGTGCCGCATCCCCCGTTTTCATAGCCTGCATTCTGTATTTGTCAGGAAGCCCCAGTCCCCAGTCCCTCCTGCTGCAAAAAGGCTTCAGGGCCACGTGCAGCCCTGAGCCCTCCTGAGTGCAGGCAGCTCTGATTTCTCCCTCTCTGGCTCAACCATCGTTACTGCTCTGGCTCATTATCAACTGAGTCAAAGAGTTTAGTAACTCCTGTTTTTAAAGATTAGTCATCTGTAGGAATGGCATTTGAAAGACTGACAGTTCCAATCAAATCACAAGGGCTGCTCTTGTGCTTGAAGATATTTGTTTAATTAAAAAAAAAAGATAAAATCAACCTGACTAATTAAGTGCTGTAGCTTGAGATACAGCCTAGCAAAGTACAGATGTGGTCCTTGTCACCCGAGGAAGCTGCCAGGCTGCCACCACATGGGCCGGACAGGCCTGAAGGGAGCGTGGTGGGTCTGTGCTGTGGCTCTGTTGATACTCTCCTAACCCTGCTCCCTCTTTGGGACGGCCTGCCTCCCTGTCCCTGCCATGCAAGGTTGGTGACAGTTGTAATAATAATGATGTAATTTGCTTGGTTGATTTGAGATGCACCATAATTACTGCATGATTACAACATTCTTAGAGCAGCCATTAAAAAAATCTTCCAGTTTCTCAGAGCTCCCCAAGGGCTTGTCTCGCTCCTCACCTTGCAAGTAAAACCCTGCAAGGGAGTCTGTCTGTCCGTCAGCGTGTCTGCATCTCTCTCTGTGTCAGATTACATGCGCGTGCTTTCAGCCACTTGTAGGTCAGAGACACTCTGCAGACCACAGGGAATATTTCCCAATGTCCCAACTGCTTTGGTGGCAGGATGGTGCTTGGCCGAGCAGGTCAAGCTTTGGCAAGTGATGAAGATGCTCTTGGAAATGGCAGGAACTGGTGAGTGGTCCTGGGGAGCTGGGCAGCAGGGAGAGGCACTCGTAGGTGCCTGTCTTCTGTGAGGGCTGCTTGTTCGCTGCTTTTTTTGAGTTGGACCGCGAAACTGTTGGCTCCAGCTTTTGTTTGGCTTCTCCGTGTCTCATTCATATGGAGAAGATCTAGGCTGAGTTTGGCCTTTGGGTGATTCTAAAATTAGGAGAAATGACCTTCCCCAGGCACACACACCAGGCCGACAGATTGGTGTGAGTCGCGCTTTGCCAGGACCTCAGGCATCAGTGCTTGTGCCATTTCTGTATTTAGCCTGTGAGCTACTTGAACCTTGTGATTCCTGTCCAAAAGTAGGCAGCTATTTTCATCTCACCTCTAGAGCAAGCCGAGGTGCAGGTGAGCCAAAATAACTAAGCCACGGGGGAAGCCAGAGTCAGAACCAAGCTTAGGCTGGAAGCTGGACAAACTGGTAGATTTAGCTCATGTTCTCACTGAGAGACAAATCCACCTCTTTGGGCGATGCTGGAATAGCTCTGGGTGTGTTGGACTGGCCTATGGGGTTTTTATGCTAGTAGAGGAAAAGAAATAGTTTCCTTCCAAATGCTTCTCAAATGGAAGGTGGGCCGTGCTATTCTGACATGCCAAAGGTTCCCAGGCTGGCAAAAGCCTCCGTGTTCACTGTGGAGAGAGGAGGTGAGGGAAGAAGGACAAGTGCATCACGAGAAGCCCTGTGCGCTTCTTTTCAGCAGGCGTAGTTGAGTTAGGAGACCTTGCTGAATTTCAGCAGGGACCAGAAATTGAAAGGAGATAATTTTAAAATGACCTTCCTGTTTCCAAGGAGAAGGTTGTGTAGGTTTGTGACTGTACTAATGGACCGCAGAACTGCAAGCGGTGATTGATTGTGTTGCAAGCTGCTGAATTATAGTTGGGTGTTTGCTTTATCATCCCGGATCTGCCCTCCCACCCCCCCTTCCCTTTCCGTGCTGTGGCATGAAAGAATCGATGTTAATCCTGCAGTCCCATTAGTGACTTTTGCAGAGGTCACAGCCTGTCAGACTCTGTGTGCCCTGGTTGACCACCCAGCACTGAGCAGAGCCTCATCTCTTCAAAGAAGCCACCTAATGGCAACGGGAGCTGAGAATTTTCTCTGTAGGTTGGGGTAGTGGTTTTGGCTATGATTTTTTGACCGACTGCTAACCAGGGAGATGAAAGTGCCACGCAGGAAATACTTCTGTGGCTCAGTGAATGGCCCAGTCCCTCCAAGCACTGCTGCTATGATATAAATTTATTTCCACAGCATTGGGGTGTGCTTTGGTGCTGGGAGGGTTTGCTGTTTGGGCAGCAGCTAACAAGGACCCTTGAACAGGCTGCTTGAGTAGGTGCAGCAGCTAACCGGGGAACCCTGGCCCTGCTGCAGGCTTGTCTGCAGTGAGAAGGTAGTTTGCAATAAGGCAGGAATTTATTTGTGAGTTTATAGCCCAGAAGCTCTTCAGCTGAAATTACCTGCATGGCTGCTCTCAGTGCCTCTGAAATACAAAGCGACTAATTCCAGGCTTCTGCGGCTGCCTCCTGAGCAGCACATGTTGGAGGTGGTGAGGGGAGGAGTGCGGAGGAGATGCCGTGTGTGAATTTACAGCGTGCTGGGAGCACCCTGCCTCCCCTACACAGGAGCAGCACCATCGTGCTCCTACGGCAATAGATGCTCTTCGCTGCCTGTCCGGAGCTCCTCTCAGCCTGGACGTGTGCACGCTGTCAAGCAACTCTGACAACAGCTCCAGCAAAGCGGTTTTTACTTCAGTGGCATCTTCAGGGACTTGTGCTTGCAACAGCTGGTGTTTTCAGAAGTAATGGAGAATTTGGATGCCTGCATGTTTTCTTCCCCAGCCTTCAAAAAACCTACCTTTAAGATGCTTGATGTTTGCCATTGAAAAAAAGAAAAATTATGCTTTTGAAAACTAAATCCCTTTTTAAGGTGTTTTAGGTTGCACAGTGGTGGCTTGCTGCGCTGGGAGAAGGCTAGCTTGCTCACTAGCTCTGCAAGGCTTCTTTTTTCCCCTGTTTTTAATGCATTAGAGTCAGGTTATTAATAACTCTTTTTAAAAAGAGAAGGATTTTTTTTTTTCTTCAGGGGTAGGGAAGAGCTCAGTAATTAAAAGCAAGTGCTGATGGCTATGAAGCCAGGTCTCAGGTACAGAGCTGGTGAGCTGCCCTCCAGCTGATGCTGAAAGGTGTGTGCCATGTGCTGTGGGTCCTGACCCACAGCTGAGCGGGGCGGTGGGTCCTGCGGTGCTCCCCCAGCCTCATCTCCCCAGCGAGTCAAGAGGCAACAGTGTGTGGGAGGTGAGCAGTCTCATCCCCAGGTCTGGAATTGGGAATGTATTTCAGAGCCAGCTGGAAGATAAAATTAGGGCTTGTGGCTTGCTGGGCATAGCTCTTTATATCTGATAGTCATATTTGTGAACTCTCCCAGGTGCCGGTGTGATGGGTGGCAGCCCCCAGCATATCCCACCACCCTGGGGTTCTCGGATGCACCCAGGAATCCTGCACCCCGAGTTCAGACAGTATGTAAAAGCCTGGGACTCCTCTCACCCAGTAACAACAAAGCTGTGAGCGGTGTGGTGGGGAGCTAATCCTTACTACAGCATTAGCGAGCGTCACGGTGTTTCTTCTGACAGCCACGTCCATCCTTTCATCGCCCAGCTATGTTATGTGTGTTTAACTTGTTAGCCTTCCTTGGGTAGAGGGAGAAAGGCAAGTCCATAGGGAGCCTGGTGTTAGCTTGACACATTTGGCTCAATGACTCAGTCCTGCAGATCCTGACGCAGTGGCGGTCGCTGGCCCGCTGGGTGGGAAGGTGAGGCTTGGTCGTGACAGCCTGCCGCCTCTCTTACACGAGGTATCATGCGGAAACACGTGTGTCTTCAAACCTTTTGGACAAAGCGTATGCAAAGCCTATTATGGAGCTGTGGAATTTAGTCCAATCATGTTGAAATTGGGTCATCCTTTGTTAATGTCACTTGTTAAAATCTATGGAAGTCAGCGGTGCACAAAATATTCAGTGCAATGCGGACCACAGAGGTGGAAATAGAGAGTCTGGAAATATGTCTGTTTCTGACAAAGCTGAAATGGTCTAAGCTGAGCAGAGGAGATATCTCAAGGTATTGTTGTGTCACCAGTTGGAGAAGACTTGGTGGAGAAGCCCTCAAATGAGCTAATTGCGGTAGCACCCTTTTCCCAGCAGCCTCAGCATTCACCCACAAGCAACCCTAAAGAAAGGTGAACAGCTTTTCATGGCTGTCATCAGCATTTCCCTTAAGAAAACAACTCCCATTTTTTCTTTCTGTCTTGGAAGTGGGCTGTAAGTCAAACAGCTTTTCATCTTGATAGAGTTGCTTTTTAAAAACCATGCGTGAAGCGCAGCAGTTTATCAAGAAGTATTGGGTGCTGTAAATGCTTTCTCATCCAAGACCTGAGTCAACCCCCAGCTTTCCTGGCTTGAGAGAGAGTCTGGACCGAGCTTTGCCAATCCTGACTGACGGACCAGCGCATCCTCTGGAAGCGGTAAGGGCAGTGCTGCCCCTACGACAGACAGGATTTCCCATGTGGCCAGGCCAAGACTGATGAGGCTCTCCTGGGCATCAGGGATCCACATCAGCCTTGCCACTTTCTGTTACCAAGTGCATGACACATTTTTTTGCTTCTGCCTTGTTTACCGCAAGAAGATTGCAAAGCTCTGCTTCAACCCTCTTCAAAAGCATTGTAATAAAAGGATACCTGCCCCTTCCAAGATCTGCCTTGCTGTTGGAAGCAGTGAAATCCTGGGGACTAGGCAGTGTAGTCAGCATAAGGGCAGTGCCATCGCATCTCCTGTCCTCTTCCTCGCTCTGGCCACCTCTGCCAGTGTCTGCAGAGGTGGAGCAGCATGCGGGAAGATTCATCTGGAGAAGAGAAAGTTTCTGATGCTTCTTAAAATTTGGCTGGAGCTCTGAAACTCAAGGGTTTATATGTTTTCTAAACTGGTGGGTGGTTCACTCTAATTCTGGATATGCAGTTTATTCACATACACAACTAATCCTTTTTCGAATCCTGTTAAGTTCTTGTTCTTCTTAGTATCCTGTGGCAATAAGTTACAGAAGCTAATTGTGCTTGTGTTGAGCTCCCTTGATCCACTTTGCTCATGCTTGCTTTAAATTTTAAGTGTCTTTCTGAGAAGCTTGGTTAATATTATTTTTTTCTGTGAGATAATCTGTGTTCTTGATCCCATTTCTTGCAACAGGGCTCAAGGGCTCAGGACTGAAAGGGGAGAGTAGGTCAGGTTTTGCCTCAACTGTTGCAAGGTTGAGGAAATTCTGCAATCTCTGCACCTCAGTTTCTCTAACAGTTTGGAAAACGCAAGGAGTGGCCCCTGTGTATGTAGCCAAGGCAAGTGCAGTGACAGGGCTAGGGTTTGCAGGTGAAGCTGGACAAAAGTACCCAGTGGAAAAACAGCCTCCTAAAACCAGGCTTCTTTTCCAGGCTTTTCCAGTGTTTCTGAATTTTCTATTTTTTGGGTTTAAAAAAAAAAAAAAAAAAAAGAAAGAAAGAAAAATAGAAGAACACATTATTTGTCTATTTTTTGGTCATAGGAATTCTTTTAATTTTTTAAAAGAAGAAAACAAATACTGGATGCATAGATGATGCAAACCCTCACCCTCCATCGCAGACCCAGCCTGCATTGGCTCAGCATTTTTGATTCCTGTGGATCAATCCAGTTCTCTTCTAGCTGGCAGATTGGTAACAGTGGTCTGAAACATTTCTGAATCATTCTCGCTCCCTTTCTGGACTTGCAATTCAAGCTTCACGTTGTGCAGATCAGCTCTAGCTCAAGGGTGATGCGTTGCCCATGCAGCAGCGTGCAGCCTTCTGGGAGGGCTGGGCTGCACAGCCTCTGTCCTTTCCTCCTGTGAGTCAGGAGCATCTGAGGTTGAAGTTAGCACCCCTGATTAAATCCTCAAAGAACGAGCAATTCTGCGTGCTCATTATTCAGTTCTGGCTATGTTCTGCTTAATAACTAAACAGTAATTAGCTCCGCAGTTTTGCTACTATACTTATAATAGCCCCCATTAAATTTATGGGGTTTTTAGGCAGTAATGGCTTACAGAGTAATTAACGAGCAAGAGGCTTTTATTACTACCTTTATTTTTAGCCTGTGCTTTACAAGCCTTTTCTGACAAATACCGAAATCTTGGAGGCTTGTCGTGCGTAGGGAGCACCTGGAGCCAGCCACCAGCATGCCTGCCCGTGTCGCCGCTGTCTGCTGTGCTGTGGGGTTGCAAGGGAGAGCCGTCATTGCCTTGTGCCTCAGTTTCCTCAACGGAAAAATGGGTGTGACAGTGCTGCGTCACTAAACGCAGAAACCCCGCGTTTAGGTTCAGGGGAGACTTTGCCCAGGGGGAAAAGCTGTTAGTGAGAATATAGTTTGTATCCTGAAGTAGGAGTGTTTATTTTCTTTGTAAAGCTTTTGTTGTAGCATTTGGCTGTGTTTGTTTGTTATTTCCTGGATGTTTTGTAATACAAGTAAGTGTTTGGTGTGTTTGTTTGGGGTTTTTTGTGTGTGTTTTTCTTACGTCTAGACAATGTTTTTACTCCAGTGACTTACGTGTATATACAAAATCAACTCAAGCCATTCTTTAGTTCAGCATGTTCTAAATCACTGCTGTTCAGTGGGGGAAAACCAATGACGCTGGGGCTGGTCAGCCCCAAAGGAAGGAAGATGGGAACACTGACTGTAAACCAGATTGCAGATCAAATCAGTGTTTCCTACGGTGAGTGTCAGAGCTGACGCCAATTAACTTGATTTAAAAAAAGAACCTTCAGCATTTAATAATCCAGCACGTTTCTGGCACATGGCTCCAGGATTTATTAAGGCTTTTTTATTAGATGAGTGCCCTTTTAATATTGTCGTGCCTTGACACCATTGCCCTCTGCCGGAGGATGTGAAATCTCTTTCACCATGTGCCATAGCCCTCCTGCTTGCGGCACGTCAAAATGTATTTCTGCCAATGAAAGTCTTTCCAAACTATGCAAAACAGCTTTGTTTTTGAAATATTTTAACCCCAAAAATAGCTTACATTTGAGCTGGTAATTTTTGTCTTTTGCTTGATTTTTCAAAACGGAAAAAAAAAGTTTGATCTTTTTAATTTATTCATGTTTAAATTTGTTCATCATCCTCCTTTTCCCTGCGGAGGAGGAGATAGCAGAAGCCTAAAGCTGACAATCTGAACAAAGCCAGGTTTTGTTTTGAACGTTTTCAGTGAGAAAAGGATGGGGCAGGAGTAGAGTGAATGCCTTGAAGAGGAGATTAATTTTCCCCAGACTAATTTTTGGCTAGCCTGACTTGTGCCATAAACAGCAAGAAAAAGCATCGTGTGGCTTTGGTAGCAAGGGATTATTTGGATGCGGGGCAAGCTGTCTGCCTTGGGCTGTGAAGCTGTGACTTCTCTCACCAGCAGTGTAAAATTGCAGGCGACCATGTATTTCCTAGCTGATGTTGTTCAGAGGAGAAAATGGATTTCACCTTTTGCAGCTTTAACCTGTGACGGTGAGGTGGGAGCGTGGCTTTGTTACACTGAGAACCGGCGTCACCCTGCGCTGAAGCCCTGCATGAGCGTGTTGGGAGGGGACACGCTTGAAATACTTTGTCTGGATCCAGATTTCAGAGTGCTCACAGCAGCCCCCAAGTGAATTCTTACCATGTCCTTCAATTAGGCTTCTCAGGGTCATCAATAAAATCAAATTGCTTCAGGAATTAGCAGCGAGCGAATGTCTTTGCTGCAGAGCAGGGTACGTGGTACACGGTGGGTGCCGACAGGCAGCTCGGGGTGCAGAAGCGTGGGCTGTGGGCTGTGGCTCCACGTTCTCCTCCAGCCGACCATCGCCATCCGCATTTCGGATCCATACTGGGGTTGTGTCCCTTGGGTGTGTGGAGCGTGCTGTATATAGGGAAGGGAACGTTAATTACAGCCAGTGCGCAGGGTATTGACTCACCTCTGCAGCCCTCTGATGCTGATGGTGCAGAAGGAGCCCAGCATTCAGCCAGCCCCAGGAGGACATGGGGAGGAAGCGTTCCCATGGCAGAGAGCATCCCCAGGGCTCTCTGCTGCCAGCCCGAGCAGAGCTGCAAAGCCAAGCCGACAGCTCTGTCTCCTGGGGCACGAATGGGCTGTGTTGGCCCTTGGCAGCTGGAGCACCAGAGTGACGGATGATTGACCAGGGAGCTGCTAAATGCTCTGGAGCAAATTAAAAGGAATCGATGCTGAAGCGACCAATGCACAGATCGTTGGAGCCTGTTCGTTTTCCCCTGTGTCAGGGTAGCACCCCAGCCCGGTCTCCATCACACAAAGCCCAGGGTCAGCCTGTCCTATGGGGAGATGCTGACGATTCGAGTCTGGATTGGCAGGAGGCAGGGAAAAGGCGTCTTTAAGGTAAGAGCACTGTGTTTGGAGGAAGCTGCCCTTGACAAACAGGGCGTTTGATGCATGCCAGCCCACTGTGGCAGCTTGCCAAACGCTGTGAATCGACTCTGAGTGGCTCTTTTAGCATGTCATTTCCTCCCACTCCCTCTCCAGGGGCTGAGTCCTTTCCTTGGTGCGTTTGCAGCGAGGTGTTCAGGCTTTGCAGAGCTGCCCCTCACGGCTCTGCCCTACAGGGATGCTCAAGGGACACATTCAGGCTTTATTAGAGGATTCAAAGGATGCCAGCACTCAGTGCCCTCTGTTCAGGCGCTGACAGCAACTACAGGGACAGCAAGGATGAGGCCAGATGCTCTTTCCTGAGGGCACTGTGTGCTTTGGCAGTGCTAGGTCAGTGGGATTTCTCTGGCTCTGAGTGCTGGACAGGGATGAAGCAGAAGGCTGATGTTTGCTGGAATAATTCCTCCTCTTCCTCCCTGGTTTATTTTGTCTGGGTGAGGCTGCTTTCTCCAGTTCTGAAAAAAAACAGGGACAAATCCGCATTGCTGGGAGATGCTTCCTTGAAAGTCTACAGGGTGTCTGGCTGCAGAGAGCATATCCTTCAGCTCTGAAAAGCTTTTTCCTGCTGGTTCCCCATACTTGACTGCAGGAAACCCTGCTTTCTGTAGAACCAGATGTGTTTGGTGGTTGGTTTAGAGGTTTGTTGTTTTTGGAAATTTTTGGACAAGTTGGGTTTTTGTATGTGTGGAAAAAAAAATGTATTTGCTGAAACTTTTGTTGAGGGACATGCACATGTCCCTCTTAAGGACAAAGGCCAGCCTGTGTTTTCCCTACCCCTTGTTTTCCCTGGTAAATTAATACCTCTCTAACTGAAGTGCTAATTTGGAAGAACCAGGTTCTGTCCAGCAACTGGAATATCCCTTGCTTGCACTTTAAAACAACAGCCTGTTGGTTCTTGAAGCCATTTTGCTTCAAGTCTTCC
This sequence comes from Pterocles gutturalis, assembly GCF_000699245.1. Classification (NCBI taxonomy): domain Eukaryota; kingdom Metazoa; phylum Chordata; class Aves; order Pterocliformes; family Pteroclidae; genus Pterocles; species Pterocles gutturalis. Next base: position 98,154 of record NW_010100195.1, read on the forward strand.
ACTGGGCTCGGTGCTGGAGGCTGAGTGTACAGCCCAGTGGTCAGGGCATGGCCAAGGGAAATTCAGATCAGTCCAAACTGGGCTCATCAGCAATTTAAACCTGGATGTCTCCATGACCGCCCATGCAACCAAGAAAAAGCAAGCTCCAAGGGTCTCAGGAAAAACATTTGCAAAGTAGTATTGTATCTACAGCCCAGGCTTGAGGAGCTCCCCTGTTATTTAAGGAGGGGATCTGATCGTTTCCAGGGCACCACAGTGGCAGTGACCGACCAGGCAGCCAGGGGCTGTGCAGTGGGAGATCTGTGCTTTGCCCCAGAGCCGACCGCTCCCTGCTCTCGGCTGCGGCATTCTCTGGGCTCTCCCTTCTCTGCAGTGCAGTCTTTTTGGCAGCGGGCTAATGCGTTCCCCCACATGGGAACAGCGGTACTAAACTGTTACCCGTGTTTGCAAACTGTCCACCCTGCGTGTCCCTGCTAAGTGATGTACTTTGCTTGCCAAGATACTTGGATAAAATACAGTCTGCTTAAATCTTGTATGCGGTTGTATTGAATCAAACTAAGCCGTTGTGGCAGTTTAATATACTCCAGTTGCAACACCTCTGAGATAGAAGAAATGAACCTGAACAGGCCACTGGAAGCCTGAGTTAAAACTGGCTGCATCAAAGATGCCAGCGGGATGGTCTGAGCTGAGGGGATTACAGTGATGGGCAAAGCACAGGGTCACTAGCTGTGCTGGAGCTGTGTCCCCAAGAGCATAGGCATGGTCACCCTGAGTGCTCTGCCTGGTGGAGGGAGAGGGGCTGCTGGGTCACAGCACTTGCTGGTGTGTCAGGCAGGGAAATGTGGTCGTTATGGTCTCTGCTTCCTCCTAGGGGCTTGTGCCGAGCAGGTGGTGTTGTGAGGCTTGGCTGGCTTGTGATGGAGGGTCCGTTTACGCTGGGGGATGGTTCAGACACTGCGGCACTGAGCAACTTTTGCTTGGCTGAAGCAAGAGCCTTGCTTGACAAGTGGCTGCAAAGGAAAGCAAGGCTCTGGACACCCAGGAGGCATCTCTCCCTGGAGGGGTGGGACACATTCCTGTTGCTCACTGCCCCAGTTGTATTTGCTCTTTTTGAGGAGGATTTGTGAACTCTGTGCAGCAGCTCCCTAGTACTGTTCTCTGCCTACTCACCTTTGCTCTGTGTTGCAGATTTCCTTCCAAATGAGTCCCTGAGGTTCCTGCTGGCAGCTCCAGCAGTGTCCTGTAGAAGTGCCCTCCTGCTCCTGGTCCCAGCAGCCGAGGCCCCTCCAAACCTGCTTCTGCAATGGGTGGGTTGTAAGCACTGGTAAGACCTACGAGTCGTGTCGCCTTTGCTGCTCTCTCCCTCTCTCGCGGTCTCTCTCTCTGTCCCTGTTCCTTCTTGCCCATTTATTTCTGTTCTCCATGTGCTCTGCTGTTCTGTCTCTGGGGTTTTCACTGTCAGGTAATGAGGAGCTGTGGGCCCAGTCAGTCTTGGAGATGCCGAAGAGACGAGACATCCTGGCTATCGTGCTGATAGTTCTGCCCTGGACGCTACTAATCACCGTCTGGCACCAGAGCACCATTGCTCCACTGCTTGCAGTGCACAAGGGTGAGAGAAATCAAACCAGCCCATGCCTAGTCTGTGCATCCCTCCCTTGTCCTCATCTCCTCTCCTCTCATTTCATTTCTCCATGGCAGCCATCCTCATCTCAGCTCCCAGTCCATGCTCATGCAGAAGCCTCCCCACTTCTGCCGTAGGAATGCCCCAGTGCTCTCAGGGGTTCTTCAGACACATCAAACTTCAAGCCATGGGATATGCTTGCTGCACTTGGAGAGCTCTTTGTGGCCTAAATCCAGAATCAGTCAGCGTACTGAAGGAAGATGCTTTTCTTTGTTCCCTTCCTGCTGGTCTTTGCAGCATTCTGCACACAAGTTAGTCCAGCAGGAAAACTGCAAAAAAAGAGAGCAGAGGAAACAAAGCTGCCACTTGAGACAGCTGCTCTGGGAGGTGTGAGGCAAAGAGCATTTTTTAAGTGTCCTCAGGAAATCAGCAAACTGGTGCTCTTGCACTTGAAGGAGAAGGCAAGAGCCAGCATCTCACCCGATTGTTTGGTGGAGTCACAATGCTATGAGAGTTAGCTTCTGCACTACCTGTCACACAAAGCATTAAATAGATGAATGCAGGAAGTTCTGGGGCATCCATCCTCTCTGGCCAGAAGTGTCCTGGTTTTTATCCTGTTCTTGGCTTAGCAGCAATATCCAAAGGCTGTGAGAGCTCTTGGGGACTGGAAGAAGCCACACTGCCTGCTGCAAACTTCATTCTTGGTTCTGCCCTTGTGCTGAGCACCAGGGCAGGCGCATCAGCCTGGGGAGGCTTGTCTGTGGGGAAGAATGTCAGCTCATTTTCCCTCTCTGGTCCCTTTCTCTGGGAGATTCTCTCCCCTTTTCATTTTGATGTTCGCACCCATCCTCCACAGTTGCTTATCCTTTTGCTGAACAGTCTGATGTGCAGTTGGAGTTGTCAGAAGTTCAGAGTCTGTCCTGAGAAGCTGTAACTTTCTCCTGGAGGACTGACAGCAACCCATGAGGTGGTTTGGGCAGTTCTTAAGGGGAGAATGACTGTGATCCCCTCTGGAATGTGCACAGTGTTGTAAAGGATGAGGGATCTACTGGGCTCTACAACAGGACTTGACAGACTACTAAGAATACACTGTCTGTGTACCGGTTTGATTCAATTCCCCAAAACCTAGGAGCTGTTATTTTTGTGAATAGCCACAGACAATGAAGTTACAGCACAGACTGCTCTGCTCTGAGTCCGTCCTGAACTTACCAATGACCCTGGTAAGACACTTCCTCTGCCTCCACTTCTCTGAGACCCCAGTGGAAAATGAGCGGCGACAGAGACCAACCTGAAAGCTCTTGGGAGAAATCATTTTGTTCTTGTAATGCATTTCTGAGATCCTTGGATAGCAGGTGCTGAAAAAAAATGTGAATCTCTATGCCAGCGAGCACAGAACAGCAGTGCTTCCACATGCCAGGATTTGCAGCTGAGGGTTTGACCTGCAGGGGTTTGCAAACTGTCTCAAGCACCATCCTGGCTAATTACATTTGTGTCTGTGTCCAATGCATTTTGCAGATCTGTTTTTGAATTTATTCCAGCGTTCTCTGCTTTCAGAGAGCTCTGCTATGTGCTTTGCTCTATATAGGGCCTGACAGCAAGATGTGCAGGACAGCTCGTCCCTGTCCCCCCCCAGCAGGTACTCACCCTCCCTCTGTCAATGCCATGGAGTACGAGGCCTGCATTCAGTTCAGGGCTGGTATCAAAGTCTATGCTGCTGGGAGAGTCACATGCTATGAAAAAACCATAGGTAGTACCCCGCTGGATCAGATCTAATGTCTGTCTGTTCCTGTTCTTTCTCATCTCAAGTTCCTGGTAGTAGCTGGTTTTGCAAAATCGATGGCTCAGAGTATTCTGTGCCCACTGGAGAGCAGCTGGTTTCTGTCCTGAATGGAGGGGGCCCTTCATCTCTGCCAGTTCCTAGCTGCAGACCCACGTATTCCGGCTGGTCTGCAGTGGTACACAAGTGTGAAGGATGCACCAGAGGTACTGCAGTGTCCTGGGCAGACGATGCTGCTGGGGGATCTTCACTGGCTCGGTATTTTCCACTGGTTAGGTCCCTGCCTCCCAGTCCGGGTGCTCCAGTGCCTGAGTGCAGAGCTGCCCCGCTGAGCACGGTGCCCGGAGCCCTGGACCTCTTCAGGAATGACAGATCATCAATCCATGGTGCTATTTTCTTTATCTAGATCTAACTGTGGTACAAGCCTGTCTCTGCTGGGTTCTTTTTGAAGCTACTTATTCTGAGCACTCAGCTGCAGCATTGTCCTGGGCTCTCAGGCCTTGTTTGGTGCTGGTTTTCTAACAGCGGGAACTTCTCTTCTTATCTGTGTTTGTCCCTGATTCTTTTATTTATTTGTGTACTTATTTATTGAAGCCTCCATCCAAGCTTGTTTCCTTTCCTCTGAAACCATGAGGGTAACCTGCTATTAGCAAGCAGCCTGCTGGCTCAGTCGGGGGGTGTTAGAGGTCTGAGTCCATGCGGCTTTTTCTTCTCTCTCATACCCTTGCTCAGATGATGGTGGTGACTCCCGGCGTGATCTCGCTGCAGGCTTGGACTCCAAGGAATACTGCTTGTCGGACCGGGACATTGTGGAGGTGGTGAGGACAGAATATGTTTATACCCGCCCACCCCCATGGTCAGACACCCTTCCCACCATCCACGTCATTACACCCACCTACAGCCGGCCCGTACAGAAGGCAGAGCTGACGCGCCTGGCCAACACCCTCCTGCACGTGCCAAACCTGCACTGGATCCTGGTGGAGGACTCACAGCGACGCACGCCTCTCATCACCCGGCTGCTGCGCGACACGGGGCTCAACTACACCCACCTCAATGTGGAAACACCCCGTAACTACAAGCTGCGGGGGGACATGAGGGATCCCCGCATTCCCCGGGGTACCATGCAGAGGAACCTTGCCCTGAGGTGGCTGAGAGAGACCTTTAACAAAAATAACAGCCAGCCAGGGATTGTTTACTTTGCCGATGATGATAACACCTACAGCCTGGAGCTCTTTGAGGAGGTAAGACCCTGCTGGGGGGGCCCCAACTGGCTGAAAGCAGCATGTGGGGTGTAAAGGATGCTGTGTTCTGAGCTGAGGAGATGCTGTGTACATCCTCTCCTGAGCTCTGGATCAGCTGGGGGTAGGGGTCCCACTGCAGCTGTCCTAAAGTTTTCTGTGGGGCTTGGTTACTGCGCTGCAAAGTGTGTGTTTCCCCGTGTCAAAGTAACAGGAACCCCAGTTTATCCTGCGGCATGTGATCAGAAGGTGGATAATTTTTACTGTAGAGAAAGCTAATGAGGAGCTGCCTTGCCCTGTGGGGAGCCTTGAACAGCGCCTGCTGTCTTGACGTGCCTGTGCAGAAGCACGTGCCTAGCAAAAGAAACCTCAGCCATCCTCCTTCCATGCCCCACCCTGGAGGAGATTTCCGGCTGGTTCCTGATCTGATGTTACCCACATTTCTTCTCCACCACCCCTATGTATTGCACTTGGCTGTCAATTCCTGTTTCTTCTTGTTTGAGGAGCCCCAGGGGCTTCTGTTTCTTGCTTGCTGTTTGCATTTGTTTGCTCTCATCCCAGAGTGTCCACTGGTTAAACTCTGTAGCTGTCAAGAGCCTGGTGCCTGCCCTGCACAGATCCCCAGCTGAGGTAGCACAGATTCCCATGTGCTTTCCCACCTTTGCTGTTTGTTCCACTCCTGCTGGGGCTCTAAATGAATCCCTGTGCCTTGCCCTGCCTGCAGGTACGCAATGGTCTTACAGTGCCAGGTACGCTGTACCTTACCTGGCTTCCAGCTCAGAATTACTTGTTCCCTTGCTCTCCTGAGCCGAGCTCTTGCAGCAAGGGACAAGAAAGGAGGACTGCCTCCTTCCCCACCCATTGCCAGTTTTCATACCAGGGATCTCCTGTGTATTTGCTCCATACATACCCCCCTTTCCCTTCCCGTATGGCTTTCACTTGAGCTTGGCTAGCCACAGGAATAGATACGCTTTTAAAGCTGAAAGCAAATTCCGACTGAATGTCTTTCTTCCACAGTCCCCTTTGAGGCTGGTTCTGGCAGCATCCTGAGACAGACACCACACATTAATAAAGCAGAAAGGGTTCCTTGGTTCACCCGTGTGCTGTGCTTGTAGAGGCTTCTCCTCTCCGATATGTAGCTGCAGTTAAAGGTCACACGGAGCCAATGAAATGTGCTGTGAAATGCAGAAGACACGCACTATTGTTCCCTGTGGACAGGGGCTGCCGTTAGCATGTGTATAATGCAGAAGGGCAAGTGCCAGAGCTCTTCTGGTCTCGTTTGCAGTAATTAGCAGTGATGAGATTAGCTCTGGGAGATCCCTGATCTAAGAGACTGTGCTCAGAGCAGAACGAGAGGCTGAGCCTGCCAGCAGAGCAGGACAGGGTGCTGGCGGGCGAGCGGGCAGACTGGCATTCAGATCATCTCTGTTGGCAAATGCAGGCATCTGAAGTGTCCCTTGATGGCTTGTGTCTATTCCTGGTGACTCTACAGGGAGTAGAGGCATCCAGCATCGTTCCGCTGGGTAGCTGAAGCAGCTACAAAGCACTGTCCTGCGTGGTGGGAGTTTCTGGAGAGGCTGTGCTTCTGAGCTGTCCCTGGGGTTGTGGGCTACAGCTGCAGTGCCTCACTCTAAAGATGGTTTTAGCCTTACTGTGGCTTTAGGTTGAGATTGCAGCTGAAACTCCTTAGCTTTCCAAGAAAGCACCTTTCTTCCTAGATGTGCCATTCATGCATTTCCAGATGGCCTTGGACAAGGTGCTTTCCTCCTCTGTGTCCTGCTTTCCCCAGCCGTCCACGTGGAGGACTGATGCTCCACAGCTCTAAAGACCTTTGGAGAAAAAAACACTCTTAAATCTCCGTTATGTTTATTATTGGCAGCTTTGTTTTTAGTGCTGAACTCATGCTTGGTTCTGTGGCTATCCATTACTATCGCTGTTGTTAGCTGCTGCTTTCCAAAGCACTTTGCTTCTCCAGCTCCAGGATGTGCATCCTTGTACAGGTGAGTAACGAGCTCTGCGGCTTGGTCCGAGCCCCAGAGGGTGTCTGGGAACCCCACCCAGGCTCTTAGCTGTGGGCTTGTGTACGACTGAGCAAGGGGAAGTTGTTCTGATGGGGTGCTCGTTTGTGTTTTGGAAGTCCCACGCAGCCAGTCCTTCTGTGTGCACCCACCATACCCTTCTCTTTCCTTGCCTCCAGATGCGCAGCACCAGAAAGGTGTCGGTGTGGCCAGTAGCCTTTGTCGGTGGCTTGCGCTATGAGTCTCCCAAAGTGAACGCTGCAGGGAAGGTCTACGGCTGGAAAACTGTGTTTGACCCCCACCGCCCCTTCGCTATAGACATGGCGGGGTTTGCTGTGAACCTCAGGCTGATTCTCCAGCGATCTCAGGCTTACTTCAAACTGCGGGGAGTGAAGGGAGGCTACCAAGAGAGCAGCCTGCTCCGGGAACTAGTGACCTTGAATGACCTTGAGCCGAAAGCTGCCAATTGCACTAAGGTATGGTCTCGTTCTCGTACGTGGGTTGTAAGGATCCAGAGGTAGGAGAAAGCCCGTTCAGCCCCATCATTCAGTCACATTGCTCTGAGAGGCTTCCATAAAGCTTCATCTGCGGCAGGGTTTTCTGCTGTCAAATGACTGCTAATTATTTGACTACACATGGTCTAGGAGCCACCAGGTCACGGAGCAGGACCCCTATGTGCTAAATAACATAGAAACTCAGAACACAGTGATGCTTCTTGCCCTAAAGAGTTCCCAGTCTAAGACAAGAGACAACAGATGAATATCTATCTGGAATGACAGGGGAGCGTGTGACATACAATGAGACAACGCTGGTTAGTGTGACACGCATCAATCACAGCACATCAGCAACGGAGGTGCTGCAAAGTGCTTTTGAAAGCTTTGTGAGTGGGTCCGCTGAGCACCACAGGCATGGAGGGGGTCCTCTGAGACGACAGACCCTGTGTAGCACTGACATGCCTTTGTCTGTAATAGGCACCACCCGATATGATCTAGAGAGTCTTTATTGCTTAATTATCCCAGGAGGATTTTTTTTTTTTTACAGATGAGCTGTTACTGCCTGCAGACCCAGAGTTGGTCCCAAGTCTCCATCCCTTTTTGGGACAGGAAAAAAATTTGAATAATAACCTTTGTCTTTGCTTTTTATCTGTACTGCTCCACTGCCCACAGCCATGGAAAAACCAGGATCTTGATGTTCAGCTGTGCTCAGGCAAGGAGTCCAGGAATAAGGAAGAAGAGCTGAGGGGGGGAAGAAATTTTGTTTTTTGTCTGATACCTCCTGTGCTTCATTTTTAAAATCTACATGTCTGTGGTTATGGCTGTCCAGCACTGGCATAAATAACACAGATGGTCTCCCAAGGGTGGAAAAAGAGATTGGATTAAAATTAGATCTCTGTTCTTGGGCACTGCATTCCCTGCTATCTAACAAGAAAGCACTGGCTGGAAAGAAGTGTGTTTCCAGCAGGCCAAGGGAGATGCGCAGGTTGCTTTTAGGCTGTTGCACAGAAGATCAGGGGTGTTCACTCCGTGACCGGTTACACAATCTTTGGTATGTTGTCCCTGCTGTAAATAACTATTGGAAAGAAGCTGTGTTAGAAGCTGGGGATAGGAGATGATGGTTGTGGAGGAACACATGGATGAAGGAGAGGAAGGAAAAGGTTATTTCCAGGCAGGAGGAAGAAAAACGGGGCTGTCAGACAGGCTGCCGTGTCAGTGCTGTCACACAAGAGCTGCAGGTCAGAGATGGAGAGGAAGCAGGAATTGCTGGCCAGGATTTGAAGCAGACTGCGTTTCTTTTGTTAGCGAGGCCATGGGGATCTTACAAGGGTCCTTGTTGTGAACTGAATGCTGTCTGCTCCTGGCAAACTCTGAGTGCAGCTTTGCAGGTTCAGCTTTGCAGGTTCAGCTTTGCCTTTCTGCTTTTTAATTTCCTGTTAGAAGACAATGAAGAAGTCTGCTGTGGAGGTGAATCCTTGTAATCTCTTAAATCTTTCTTGAGTCCTCTGATTCTGAATGGCGAGGCTGTAAAGGATTGGAAGTGTTTCACAGCAGTAGCAATTTTTAAACGGGACTCCCTCAAATGACCTGTATGGGAGCACTGCTCAGGGGAAGGCAGATTCTTCGTCCCCCCTCACTGTTTGCTCACTTGCAAACTGTACTTTTTGCACAAGCCAGAGCTTCCCTGAGGCTTGTGGAAAAAGTCAAGCAACTGGCTGAGAGGAAGAGCAGGTGTTTCTGTACGAAATGGTGATCTCCCTCCCGCATTAAAGAGCACAGCATGAAAAATGGTAGACGCTGCTATACCGAGCCGCAAGCTCTGAAAATTGGTCCATTTTAGTTCATTTAACATATCTGTCTTTTCTGGCACTTGGCTTTAACAATGCAAAAGTGGGATCCAGTTTAAAGAAAAGCTAATAGTGTGTAGTTGCGGTCTGCTGTTTATGAGTATGTGGGTAGAGTTGTTGAAGTGCGAGTCCCGTTCCTGGCAGAGCGCAGCCCTTGGCCATCAGCAGGGTTGAGTGTTCATGTGTCAGAAGTGGGAAGAGCTCTTACCTGCTCCTGCTGGAAAGGAGAATTAACTACAAGGTTTTTCTAGCACCTGGACTGCATTAAGGTTTATACATTCTGTTTGTTGGATGAGGAGTCTGTAACTGATGCTTACATGGCACTGAGAGCCACTTCCACAGACCTGCTTGGTTTTGCCTTTTCATGGGAAAGTAACGCAGTAATTGCAGCAGCGTTGCTGCGGTGGGTGAGCAGGGCTATAATAAAGGCTGAGTTTGATGAGCGGGCTCTGAAGTGGTTGTGGGGGAGCGACGAAATGGTTTTTTGGACCCACTCCAGACAGCAGTTGGTCTCTACTGCCTTAGTATTAGCAGGTGAGATTTAAGCCCCGCACAGGAGGTGACTGCTCACTTCAGAGACAAATTTGGTCAAACAGCTTCCTGGGAAGGTGGGGGTGCTGCTGTTTAACCACAAGAGTTTGAAAAGGGCTTTGTTCATCCTTTAGAAACAGAACGTGCCCTCGTTTTTCAGAAAAGCGGGGACTGGGTATGAAATGGTTTCCAGATACTTGGATTAAACGTGCAGAGTATTGTCATAGCAACAAGAGGGGAACCCCTGCAAGGTAGGAAATATCCATGTGAGCAGGTGAAGGGAAGCAGGAAGCTGTAGCTCTGAAGGGATAAAGCTGCCCCCAGCAATCCAGGTGCTAAGAGCAAAGCAGTAAGTGTGATGGAGTCTAGTGAGGGGAGGGTGTTTTGAACAGCTTCCAGAACTGTCTGCGCCAGCAGTATAGCACAGCGAGTAGAAACTGTTTACCTGTAATATTCCCCCATCCAAAAATGTTAGACCACCTCTTCAGTTTGTATTTTTTCCATCTCCACAGATGTTGATCTATATTAATCTTCGCTGCTAAGACTGAGGGAAGCTTTTAGTAGAAGCTTCAGTTCTGCTTTAAGCAAGTTAGAGAGGGGCTTTAAAGTGATGCAGCGTCTTGGACCTGGTGCAGAATAGTGGATGGCAGCACGGGGCCAGCATTTCAAGGAGATAGGTATGGGGCTTTTGAGGTGATGTGCTAGGCTAATGCTTGCTGGGTTATGAAAGGGCAGTGTACAGCCCAGAGCATGTGGGACAGAGTGTTCTGTAAGTAGTTCCTGCACCCTGCAGCTCTGAGACAGCAGAGGTTGCAACAGAGAGCCGCAGCAGCAGTAAGTACTTCTCAGATCAGTGTCACTCCCCTATCTTTCTAGTGTCTTAGAAGAATTTAAAAGTCAAAAAGAAGTGATAGTGAGGTTAGAGAGCAGACTAATGTCTTTCCTCCAATAATGGATTTTCAGAGACACGCTGAAAAATCCATTTTAGTATTTCACACAACCAAAGGCACCGGTGACAACTGGAGCAGCTGGGGGTACTCAGTGTAACTGCCTCTTCCCTGTAATGCACGAGTCAGGATGTGACCTGAAGTGGCAAGAATTGGCATGTGGACTCTGTGTCTAGCACATAACTCCAAACTGGCCAAGGATGTAGTAACATGATAACCAAGAACCAGAGTAAGGAACATGGTCTATGGGGAAACATGCATGTGATTCTCCGGGTATGAAGGAACTGCCTTACATCACTGAAAAGGTTGATGAGCCTTTCGAGGAAGATGGTTGATAACTACATGGAAGGAGCAGGTTAATGTCCCACGACAGTACACTGTAAAATGGGTAATTTCTGTGCACTGTGCGTTCTGGATAGAAGTAGGCCTGCCTAAATGAAGTTTTATGCAAACCTCCTTTCAGCTGTGAATGCGCCATTAGGCTCCAGGGTAGATGGTTAAATTGCACTATTGATTTAATGTGCAAGAATATTTGTTAGTGCAGAGAAGAGATGCAGCTAATGACTTCTTCTGGCTTTTTCAGATTTTAGTCTGGCATACGAGGACAGAAAAGCCTGTGCTGGTGAATGAGGGGAAGAAAGGATTCACAGATCCCAACGTGGAAATCTGACTGCGTGGCTGAGTGGAGACCAACACCAGGTAAGAGCTACATTTTTCAACAGTAATGAGAAACAACAGTGAAAAAGGAAAATACTAGACAATGACAGAACAAAGACAAGAGCTCTATTAAATCTGCTTTTTGATTTCCATTTTTCACATTTCTGATCTTCACTTGCTGCAAAACTTCTTGAGACCATTAGTTAACCTCTCTTTTTTATCTTTAAGACAAGCTGCTAAAGGGGAGATAGCTGGTGAGAGGTTGGGTGGAAGAAGAGGAATCCAGGGAGTGAGTTTAGGCAGAAATTGCATTGTTAAAAAAACAAACCCTTGTCTAAATGAGAAGGTTGCCTTATTAACTGTACTAATATAGCTAAAGCACAAGGTGAAGGATGTGGATTCCTGCACCTGCAAACGCCTCAGGAAAGCTAAGGCAATATCAGCCGAAAGCATTTTTAAGTCAGGCAGAAGCTTTCACTGAGTTTAATTTATATCCACATGAAAGCCACACAAAGTCAGTGACAGGTGAGGGAGGGTGTGGATTAAACCCCACGAGGTGTTTGCTTAAGGTGAGCGGGTCGTGTCTTCTTCCACGGAGGGGAGGAAGGAACACACACCGATGGCTGACTTCCTGCTCATTTGTCCATGCCCAGGCTTCTCACCTGTAATTACCTGAGCATCTGGGTGCATTTCATCTTCTCTATCTCCAGACTGCACTCTGCACTTGGTTTGTTAGAGTGAAGGATGGGCTGTTCGCTTATATCTGCATCCATAGATCTGCCGCTCTTCGTTATTATGGGGAAAAAAAATAAATGCACAGCTGCCTTTAACTGCAGCGTAGAGCCAGGCCTGGAGGGGAGAGAAGCTTGCTGCTTGTTCTCTTTTCTTCTCAAATACAGAGAAGCAAAAGCCACAAAGGAAAAGGGTAAATCCATTCAGCAACAGTGTATTTTTACCAGTAACGAGCTCTCTTATAGCACATTCCCCCGGGCTGACGGGACGGAGCGCTGCCTGCTGCAGTGGCCTGCCGTGGCGGCCCGTTGGCAGGACAGCAGAGGAAAGCCTGCGCTGCGTGTTACCTGGGCTATATATAGTGGCTGTGCAGAGAGGCCGTAGCTCTTCCGCGCTGTCACAACTGCTTTTCACCAACACCCAGTTGCCTAGCAGCAGTACTCACAGATCTGCAATCCGGGATGGGTTTTGGGATAGCTCCAAGGGGTGGCAGCTAACTGCGGAGAGGCAGAAGGGCAATACACATGCTCACTGTGTCTCTCTTGCAGATTTCTTCACGCACAGCCTGCAAGGTTCCTCTCCACAGCATACAACCAGCCAGACAGGCAGCAGCCAGGACCTCTGCTGACTTCCAAGAGTTTTAGCGTACTGAAAACAAGCGACACTGCATACATAAACTACCCGGATTCCCCTGCCCTTCCTCCTGGACTCTGAGCAGAACCAGACGCTCCGGAGGTGGAGAAAAAGCACAGAAAATACAGGACTAACATCAGCTTCTGTAGAAGACCAGCTGCCTCGCGAGATGCTCGGTTTGGGAGGAGTGCATGCAGGGCATGATGCACTGAAGACGCGGGTGGCCCAGCTGGAATGGTAGCCTAGACTGAGGGGGTGTTTTACAGGACCTGAAAGCAAGGGTGAGAATGCCCACAGGAGTGTGTTGGCCCCTGAGGACTTGTTTTTCCTGAGACACACGTACCTTGTGGCTATGTGTGCAACAGCCTAAGCAGCTCTCTGGTCACGGAGGGGACAGCTGCCTTCTGAGATGGCACCTTAGCCCTTAATTTTAAACCTACTTTAATCAGTGTTTATTACGCTGCACAAGACAGGAAGGGTTTGGGGGAGGGTGAAAAGCAAGGCAGGTTAGAACAAATCCATTAAGTATCTCCCTTCTCTTTGTATTCCCTCTCCTTTCCCTTCATTAGTTTCATGGTTTGGAGGGCACTCTGACATACCTCTATGTTCCTGGATGGAGTCGTGTTTACAGCATGTGGTTCTCTGTTCATCCATGCTAAAATAATTGGAAGTGGGTTTTAATGAGGTTGTTGTGGCCATGCACCATAACACTTCATCCAGGCTCAGATCTCGGTTCTGTTTAGCTCTAATTTGGTTCACATAAGCATTAGGTGTGGGATTCTCTGAAGGGTGCTTCTACATAAAGCCAAATTTCCACTCTTAAAAAATAAAGTTAACTGCTTAAAACTAGGGATTGAATGATAAAAGCTGATTTTAGTGCATTTACCATTCTACTGGAATGTATCCTTCAGCCCTAGCCCCTTTTTCAGGGCCATGCCATACTACTGCAGAGCTACTGGCGTGAAAAGCCACGCTGGAGCCATTGGAGAGTTAACTTCTGATGGATAGAGCAGCACCCTTGTAAAGGGGATCCTGTGCTTAGTGCTCTGTTTCTTCAGCACCTGGCTTGAGGTAGGTTGAAAAACTATTTTTGTAGAACATTAGTCACCTCCTCCCTGTTCTGTAATGTCAAAGGACCCGAGATAGCACTGATAAAAGGGTGTTCTCTGATGAAACTGTATTTTGCTTCTCAGTGAGAGACACAGGACTGAGCAATGCAGAAGAGGAACCTGGGTGTTCCTACCTTGCTTGACTCTGTATTTGAGATTGAGAAACTGGCTGAGGAAGAAACTGAGGTACAACATACCCCTTCTCCCCATCTCCGGCCCCTTTAAAAAGAAAACCAAATCTTACCTCCCCTTGTTGTCAAACCTTTGATCAACCTCCACTGTCCCAATTCTTTCAAAAAGGTCTAAAGCACAATTTTACCTTTGAATTGAGGGAAAATGTAATCTTGGAAATAGACATGGTTATTTTTAGCCCTAACACATAGAACTATTAAAATGCTATAGATTTGATTGTTAGCTTCACAGTGCAGAAGTCTCCCCTTGGACTAATGACAATTGTGTGTTTCCTAATATTGAAAAAAAATTTTTTTGGTAAGTTATTTTCTCCCACTGTATATCTAAACCATTGGGGAGAAGTTGCATTCTTTAGTTCCCAGTCACAGAAGTCTTGCTGCGTAGCCTTTACTAAAATGTTCCTTTAGATGCATTGGCTGAAGCGCTACTGGGATAGAAAGCATTTGATGCTGCTGGCTGCTCTGTGGGAACGGGCATTGTTAGCTTGTATTTAACCAGCAGCTCTCTGCACTCAGGCAGATTTATTGTTCTTGTATTAGCCTTCCAAGCTCACTTCAGTCAGCAAGCCCTACAGTGGAAAGAGACATTTTTAAAGGACTACAAAGTTTTCATGCCATTTAAATAGTTTCCAACTAATGTCCTCTCCTAGCTGCATGTTTTGTTTCACTAATCTTAATTCCAGTCCCTGCTGGGTTGCAGCCTTCCCTCCTTGGAAGGAAATAACTTTCAGAAAAAGGATCAAGTCCTGAACACAACCCGGCATATATGCTCCACTCTCCTCCAAGTTGGTCCACATGAGCCTGGGCTCTTCCAACTTGCAGAGAGGCTACTGTGGTCCTCAGGAGCAGAGATACGAGGTTCAGTAAGACCGGCTCGGGCCAGGATGGAGTGTATTACAGCTGCACTGTCTGTTCTCAGTTTTAAACAAACTGTACTTAAATTTGTTAAATAAAATTATGGTTTCTAAGAGCCAGAATACCCCGCAACTCCGTTAGCAGAGACAGTGCGCATGTTTGGTGTTTCTCTCATAGCCTGATCCTCTGGTTACTGGAACAGAAAGCAGGGGCTGAGCGACTTCGTGGAGATTCTGAACAGTTTTGCAGCTTCAATTTGATCTCTGCCTCTCCCTAAAGAGATGGCAGCTCCTCAGTGACTGCGGAGCTGGTGAGTTAAAAAAACATACCGCTATCCTAAATCCCATGTTTCTGTTTTGAAGGGCAAAAAGAAAAAAGAAAACAGGACCCAAGATCCCAAGCTTTCATATCAGGTTTAACTAAAAAGTACAGCTGTGCTCTCCCATTTGCAACTATGTATGCAACCCCTTTACTTCTCTATCCCCACTAAAATCCGATCCCTGCTCATTTTACAAGTGGGGATTTCATCTTTAGGTGTTTCACAGTGACAGCAGGGGTGGAGGGCTGAAACAGACTAACTTGTCCTCTTCTCCTCCTGCACCTCCTCCTTGGAAGTTCTCATTCCTGCCTGACCTGAAACATCACGATATATTTGATAGAGGACAAAACACATTTCACTTTTTAAAACTTTTTTTTCCTTTTTGAGAGAGAGAGACAACCCCCACAGTAAAACTCAGTGGAAAAAAAAGCTCAAATTAAAGTCATTTGATAACGAACTTGGCTTCCAACAAGTGAACAAGTAATGGCCTCTTTGCAGAGCGAGTTGCTAAATTCTGCCTGGAAGCACAACAAAATGTTTTTCCACACCTGGTTACTCACATGTTCGTCAACTATCTTCTCCCTATCTAATCATAAAAACAAGGAGGCCAGTAGTAACACATTTTTAAAGTCCCTGGAGAGCTAAGCTCAGCTGTCAGTTCAGTTGGCTTCAGTTCTTTCTCTCTCTCTCTCCTGCCTCCAGCACCTTTTTACTCCCTCACATTCACCAGACGGTCCATAGCATCATGCGCAGCCATCCCAGCTGGGGGTCCTCAGTAGTGCAGGGAGATGAGCTTCCACATCCATCCACGAAACAATGGACTGCGGTTCCTTTGGGGCCCTTCTCTCTTCTGAACTTACTGCCAAAGAGTAAATCCTTTACCTGGGTCTAGTGGAAATTAACATGCCCAAGTGCCTGGGCCATCATGTCCCCAGACATGCAACCAGGAATATTCAAGATGAACCAAACATGGGAAAGAAGCTCTCATCAGTCCACGTACTGGGTCCTTCCTAAATAAGGTATGTCGACAGACTGTATTATCCGTCCTGCAGTGCGTTCTTCAAAAATGACAATCTGCAGAAGAGAGGGATATATAAAGTTCCTTCATACAAAGGCTGAGTTACTTCAAATATTTTTAGGAGGAAAAGGCACAGGATCACAGCAGGGGAAGGAAGCATCATTTAAAGAGATCAATCAATATGAGTCTGAACAGTAACTGTGATTATTCTTCAGCACCACATGATGCAGAAAATGAAGCAGCATCAAATCAGGTTTGTCTTGATTTTTAACTTGATGCAGTGCTTTGAAGTTTAGCTGCCATCCTTTTCATGTCTTCATGCTTGTCAGAGACATATTTTCAGCTTTAGAGCAGCACCTTCCCTGATTTTCACAGATCTTAGGAGACAACAGTCTCCCTCCTCTCTGTTGTGCTGGTTTTCAGCTAGAGATAGGCAATTCATAGACTGTATATGTCTAGAGCAGGATCTTTAATGATACAAACAAACGCAGAGAAATGCCACCAAAGCCTCTCACCTCATTGTTCCCTTTCCGTAGCCAGGGGCCAGGAAGGTAGAGTGTTTCCTGAGGTCCAATTTTCCAGTAGCGGCCCAGGTTCTGACCATTGACAAACACAACTCCTTTTTCCCAGCCCTAGAATCAGGACAGCACACAGAATTACCGACGCAGCTGTACTGCCCAGTTAGCACCCCCACGGGAAACCAAGCAAGGTCCCCCTCACATTCTTTCAGCCACTTTCTGCAGCTTTTCTGCTTGCTTTCCCCGTGCAGCTCCCTGAAGCCATGAACGTTTAAGTGAGCCCTGTTGAACAGGAGTTATCCTTAATGTACTAATTAAAAGGATAAAGCTTTCAAAAAGTGTGCAATTCATGATTCATGCTTGTGCAGGAAACTTCATCCTTCTCAACAGACATATCTTTATTTCCTCCCAAGCACAGAATATCTCCCCTCGCCTATTTCCCAGGTGACAGAAATACCCTATTGCGACTGACTAGCACAATTTACAACAAAGCATAAATGGAAAAGTGCACAGAACAATCATGATTGGCATGAACCTCGGCTCTAAAGGAGTGAAATCAGAGGAGGAAGCTTAATAATACTTAATATCTCATCTTAAGTTCTATGCAAGAGCAGCAATCTTCCACAGAAGGAAGATGTGAATGCTAGCTCTCATGCCATGTCTACAAAGAAGTGACTCCACATCACATTGAGGAGGGAGGGATAAAACTAGTGCTTCCTTGGTAATTTGTGCTCTTTACTCCTCTGCAGCTAGAAAAGAAATAGCATTTGTATGTCAATAAAGACGACTAACTGTTCATTAGCAGTTCTGCAGGGTCAGTATTGCTCATGTTTTCTCATCAGGACCACTACAGACTGAAAAGAATTACTGGCTAGCTTGAGAAGACTTCTGTACCCTCAAAATAATTTGCTTTCTCCAAGACCAAGACTACAGACTGACTACAGACTACAAGACAGAGCTCAGTCAGAGCTATTACCCAAGTGTCTCTCTAACCAGCTTTTTAAAAATCTTGAATCAAGAAAAAATAGGGGGGAAAGAAAAAAGGACTTGCCTGTAGCTTCAAGAAAGTGTCCTGTGGCTGCTGCTCTATCCACAGCCCTCCACGAAAAAAAGCCGGACCAACGAAGTAATCTGGGACCGCACTCCATCCAGCAGTGTGTCGCAAGCTGGAAGAGAATGAGCAAATGCAGCGACCAGCAGGGAGGCACCAGGCGGCACTCAGGAACACAACACTGGTCTCAAGATCATTTCAAACCACTGCTTACCACAGCGGATGGATGTTGCTACAACAAGGTTGCTATTTCCTTACATGCTTGAAATGTGAAGCAGGTGCTTTCTAGTGGTAGGGCCTGAAGATAATATTCCTCATGCTGCAAAGGGATGAAGTGTTTATCTCCTGTAAGCGTTCCAGGCAAGCGCCTAGCTGATCTCTCCTCTCCACTTAAGTGTACCGGTGGTACGTGTCTCAGTCTTCATTATCCCCTGCTTGCTACACCACTGATAGGCCAGTTTCTGGTACAAGAACAGGATATATGGGGCTATCACCATCTCTAATACTTTACAGCAACATAAAAATCTCTGCTTCGTGTTGGCTGCTGAGGTGCCCATCCTTCAGGTATGACAGTGCCATGGTGCAAGCTTTAAATGCACGTGGCTTGCACAGGCTAAAGGAAAACCTGCAGAATCGATAGGATTCAAAACAGACATTCCTGCCCATGTTCCTTTCAAGAAACAGGAACACATCCCTGCAAGTTTACTGTAATTAGGGGCAATCTGGCATTATTATTCATTCTTACCTATGGCAACAGTTTGGGAGCAGGGGACAAACAGAAGAGAAAACAGAGTATAGAAGTCCCACAGAAGCCTTGAGCTTCTGTCAGAACATGGTCCATCCAACCCTTACGAACTGCATCTCTTGGATTCAGGGAAGTTATTGATCCAGTGCAGCCTGACTGCTACTGAATTATTCAGCTAAAAGCCTACGACAATTCCTTTCACAATACCACACACTCCATCCTCCTACGCAGTGACTGCAGGCTGATTGTGTTCCATGGCTACTGGTCACTTGCCAGTAACTAACAGGAGAGTTGACTAATCTTGCTTTTGGTTGGGCATGGCAGTTCCCTTGCTTTGATGTTCCTTGCTGGAAATACTCCTCTAAAACCCTGCAGTCAAAGGTCACACGAGTTACCCCATCAATAAGAATCCTTCAGCTAGCTCCCCAGCCCCTGTTCAGATTGTCCTGAGAAATTTCACAAGGTAGACGTTTTTTCTTTTAAAAGCCATTTCAGTTTAACGTGGCCTCTCTCTCCTTCCGACACAAAATGCGGGAGCTGTGATATCTTATGGGATGCACATGTGTTACTTTCCGGTATTAACAACATAACTGAAAACAGTCTCTCTGGATCATGGCAGAGTCCATGGAGCAGCTGTTGCCTTAAACATTTGCTGAGGTTTTCTATATCTACTAACAGAGGCTCCTTGAATTACCCCTACTAAATTTCTTTTTCAGTTTTTCTTGAATTGAAGCAAAATAACTTAAAAGAGAGGAAGCCATCTGGACTTGTTAATGTACTATTAGTAGCTTCCCAGAATTAATCCGTCCCTTGTGAGTTTGAATTACTAAATATATCAGCCACATTGCTAATTTCAAGAAAGACACAAACCTCTCCAACATGTGGGTGTGTTGGGACCCAGCCCTTTGAGTAAGCCACGCTTTTACCTGCCTGATCTAACCCTGCTGTACAGGCTGTACAGGAATACATTTCACCCCTAAATAATGGATAAAGTGGCACAATTTTCTGCACTACTTCAGGCAAAGGTATCGGCAAGGAACCTACCAGTGCAAAAATCCACCTACCTACTGTTACCTTGTGTTGCCTTTCTGATACATTTATCCGCTGCCTAATAGATTTTGTACTGATGGTTTTACCAGTTGGTTTCAAATGAGGAAGAAAAAATTTTTAAATCCCACAAACCTTTTCATGAAATCAGGCTTCATCTCCAAACTGTAAATCTTGAAGTTCCTCAAGGGGGTTTTATTCAAGAAGACGTCACCAATTAAGCCTGAAAGAGCAATGGGGGTAATGAAGAGTTGAAAAACAGCTAAAGCTGATAGATTTTCCTCTCTGAATGCAAAGAACAGCAGGAGATGGAAAGCAGCCACATTCTGCCATGGAATTAGAGTCCATATGGTCCCATTGCTCATCCAGATTGAGTGGGGAACATTACTATACTTTGGCCTCTCCACTCTCTTCTTTGCTTCAACTCACCAAGCCGTTAAACACCCTCCAAGCAGAAAACAGCGCTGGCACACGCAGCAGATGGGGCTTTGTTGTTATATTGTTATTTTTTAGTTAGCTGTCCATATATAGATTTTTTTTAAAGCAGTAGATCAGTTACTTCTCTAATAGGCACAGAAAAATATAACATGGGCAAGCACTCGTGTCCAGTGCTGATCCAGTGCTTTTCATCCAAGGATCTTAAAACACCTTAATAAGTAATTTACCTTTAGATAAAGTTACTCTCCATGCAGCAGGCAAAGCCTGGGTCCTAATCCAGCCTCCTAATTACAGGACTGCAACTGAGGCTGCCTAAGCAGCACACCTCTTCTGCAGTAAAGTAAAATTAGTACAGTCATGTGCCTTACTCCATTAGTCTATTTTGTATACTTTTTGCATACAGTTCCCCACTAAAATAGAATCCTGGGGTTTTGACCTCTTCTAGCACCACAATTGTGTGTGATAGACTTGAACATTTTAGTAAATTCTGCTCAACAGGATGCAGTTTATTCCTCCTGATATTGTGTGAGTTTTTAAATATTGTGATCTTCCAGTATCAAACCTCCAGGGGAAAATGCAGACTTAAAAAGGTATTCTCCTTCTCTCCCTGTGAAGTAACATGCTCACAGAGCAAGAGAAAGGTACCCTAACATCACCCAGCAAATCTAGAGCGGAATAAGATCCACTGATGGCCTTGGGTTTAGTTGTACCCCTATAAAACAAGAAGCCTTAACGCGAGCCATCAGGCAGTCACTACTTCTCATCTACGATCACTCCAGACAGGGGGTGACGAACTGTTTTTTTTTTTTTTTTAACAAGTTCTCTCCATTGTAGTACCTCCCACCGACTCCCAGATGGTAGTCTTGGCTAGCACTGCAATAGCTGTGTTGAGTCTTCAGTTTGGTTCTGTGTAAAGCACACAAGACAGACGGTTCTACAGTGTTTAAACTCAGAGAACCGTCTAGGACAGTTTGAGAACAAAGAACTTAACTTACCTTTTCTCTGTTCATTCAATGCCAGGCCATAATTGACGCGACCACGGTTCTCTACCAAGAGCCTTAGCTGCCTGAATCCCTGTTAAAAAAAAAAAAAAAAAGGAAGAGCATCAGCAGGACCAGCATGCAGCGTGTGCTGTATCAGCCATAACGCTTGGTTAACAGAGGTCAGTAGAGGTGTTTAGGAGGGGAGGTGGCACCCATACTTTTGGCAGTTGCAATTTATCTGTTTACTTTAAAGTTCTAGATTATGTAACAGAATAGTGTCCTCGGATCTTTCAGCTACTGCGAACAGTTATGCCACTGAGGAACTCTCAGCCTTTTCATAAAAGATCTTTTTTTTCTGTTGAATTTTTAAGTACCATTTTGATTCCACCCCCAGAGCCAGAAATGGAGTTTGATGCAGTACAGGCTTATGTCATACAGCTCTCCCACAGGTCATGAGAACAGCTAGTATACCCACCCTCAGCTGCTCCTGGGAGCCAGGCACAGCCCTGTTGACACCCATTCAGTGAATACACGGGTCCTACCCCTGCTCGCTGTCTGCAGTTTGTGGGTGTGGCAGGAAGCCTGGCAAATTTCGTGCCGCAAGGACTAACTTGAATTTTCTCCATGGGAAAGTATTCAAAAACCATTTCTCAATCACAAGTAGTAACCTGGCAGTGACACCACTCTGTATTTCACTAGTGCAATAGTGTCTAATTAGGGTATAACCCTGTGTCAGGCTACCGTACCAGCTAGTTAAATGGATTAGGTGGGAGATGCCTTCTTGAGAGCTATGCCTCTTTAGCGGTCTTGGTTCTGTTATCCACACACTGTTGCTGTGAGCAATCTCCGTTTAGTTACCTGTCCTTCAGGAAGGGAGAGCTCCACTGTTTTGTAGTCCAGCTCACCAACGTACATGGTGTTAACAAACACCTGCAGATAGAGCACAAGAGAGGAGAGCAACTTCTCATCAACTATACTATAATCATGTGTTGCCTAGGTTACTGAAGTTGTATTTGGGGAGGAAATAATCTCTACTTGAACTAGAACTCAGCGTCCGTAACTGTGTCACTGATTCAGTCTAGGTGGAAAAAAAAAAAAATCACAAACAGCATTTCTCAGAACATTCAATATTCTGATGTTTAAAGATATAAGGTTTAGTAGATTGGAACCTCAAGCTGTTTTACAGATGATAAGGCTCGGGGCTTAGCTGAGAACTGAAAAGAGCAAATCTTTCATGGCTGACCTGTTTCCTGCCTAGCTGCCAAGAGCAAAGCATTTACATCTGACTGAAGTTAGTCCCTGTTGCCCTCTGCCGCTTACCTGTGCTCGGTCACGGACATGGTCCCTTGAATGCAGGTGTCCACCACCAAATATGACAGTCTCGTAGAGCACATATCCATACGACTGCCCACTGCTGTCATTTAGATGCAGATTCTCCATGTTAACAGGAAGCTCAGACTTAATGGGCTGCAAAGGAGAAACACATTTAACAGCAGAAGCAGCCTCTCAGCATCGACAAGCCGCATAGAGGCAATTCATTTAAGATAGGTGTTCCACTCTGCCACAGGTTACATCTACCCTGTAAGCCTCCAGAGGTCTGTTCCAACCTGAATTATCTTATGACTCTATGAAAGCTACCGCAATGAGGACAAGGTACCAGAAAAGGGAGCCAAGCACTTGCAAAACTGGAATTCCAAGAGAACAGAAGTAGCAGTAAAAAAGGTGAGATTTGCCTCCTTTGCATATCCTTGACAAAACATTCCCCAACCTTATCCTCATGGGATAACAAGCCAGTGTACTCATCACCTTTTCCAGCTAAGAGGTGATGCCTTTTAGTACGAAGATGCATTAAAATCCGTTAGTACCTGTAGAAGAGATGGTAACACATCCCAGAGAGAGATATATTGATGCAACAGGATTGCACCGTACGATGCCTTGCTTTCAATCATGGGAGGGAGAGGAAGAGGCTGACCTGTGATGCAAAAAGAAAGAGAAAGATGGAACCTATTTCAGATGCAAAAAGCCAACAGAGATTTAAGGCCCCTCCAGACCTCCTTTGGTCCTCCCTCCCATCTTTTGGAAAAAGCACCCAGCTAGTCAACCAGCCAGAGTCACAGGGCTCCGGCAGAAGGGCCGGGTTAAACACGTCTCTGATTTAACACTGTAGATAGAACAGTATTTTGGTTCTTGGATTTATAATTACCAATGATCATACTGAAGAGTTGTCGGAGCTTGAAAAATTTGGATGTATAGTCTCCAGCCTCTGTCAGCACAGCGTCATAATCTGAAAAGGAAGCACATATGTTTGAAAAAAAACTTACAGCAGCTCTGGGACAGCCTTCGTGGGCACTGTCATCAAAGAACTAAAAGCCCAAGACACAGTTTTCTTGGCACTGTCTGTATTATGGAAACCTGTACACTTTTGTGTGTGTGAATGGAGCTAGACAAGAGTTGCTTAACTTGGAGAAGAGCCACTCACCAAGGAGCAACATACGTTTAGAGATCTAATTTGCACATATCCAGAATTTCACACAAGATCAATTCAACAATTAACAATTTTAACAAAGGGCTGTTGGGATGAAAAGACCTTTACGGTACAATTTGACTTGGTAAAATTAAAAAACAGAACTGTATCTTGGATCACAACCATGCCCTAGAAAGAAGAGCCAGCATGGAGATAACGTAAAGCAAAGTCATCATCTGTGACTTCTATTCCCAGTTCAGAATGAGGGAATCCTCCACATCCTGGAATGGGTCTGGAAATAGGAAATACTAATGTGAGCCCCCTTTTAGATGGGCATTTGCTTCTGAGCTATGTTCCAACTCGTCTCTCCATGACACAGTGGTTGTACTGACCATTTCTCAATGCTTCTGTCCACTGTAACTACCCTCAAGGGTGGTCTGAGCCGCACTCTCCCAATGGGCACATGGGCAAGGCAGTGGAAGAAAACTCACCGTAACTGGTGACGTCTGACTTGTATTCATCAGCCTGCAACGCACCGTTCATGAAGCCAAAGTTCGTGCCTCCGTGAAACATGTAGAGGTTGATGGATGCTCCTAATTTGAGGATGCTTGCTACAGTGTTCACCATTTCTGTAAAGGAAGGGCAGTGCCAGGAAGGCCACAGACCAAGGAGCTAGGCTAACACTCTTCCAGTCATTCAGAGCAGACACACCCATTCTGGTCCTTGTCCGTCAGTCACGCCTGTGTAATTACAGGGATTTGTGTTGTGATCCGTGCTTTGCCCGCACTCAGGGCAGCACATCTACTGACATATTCACTAGACAAGTCATGTCATTATGATGGAGGTTTCGCAAAACTTGGGACATTTTTACAAAAAAAAAAAATAAAGTCCTCACAGGATTTAGATTACCCCAGGAGGTGAAAAGAGGTGATTTAAATCCCTGGGCTACAGTTTTAAAATCAACATAGAGTAGCGTGAGGCCTTAGGACACATTGACGCTAATATCTTAAGATGTTTGGCTCTCTGCACACCCCCCAGAGGTCTTCAAGGAATAAAAAGAAAAAAAATATATTTTTTTAAAAAGAGCTGCTGTTTACTAACACTACTAGAGAAAATCCAAGGCACAGCAATGTGACCCACTCACTGAGAGATTATTCATTTACAAAGATTCACACAAAGCTAGGGTTACAGCAGGACAGAAAATTTGAAAAAGCTGGATGTCATTTTTCCGGGACTGTTTGCTGAGCAATAAACCCGCCTGTCTACGCGAGCAGCAGTATACGGTGCTCACCGTCTGCATCAAAGACGTAGTGCGGGCCTCCCCAGTTATCAAACCATCCGGTCCAATACTCCATCACCATCTTTGGCTGATCTCTCTGTATCAAAACAAAACCAGAGTTAAAATGGAGACAGGGCAGTCTTGCACCCATTCCTGTTTTCCAAAGAAGCTTTGTTCAGATGCAGTTTGGCGACGTGGTTTACAAGAGTGTCTTCTTCTCAAGCTGGCATAGAGAAGTACCCTGCTAGGCACAAAGCGAAAACCACGGCACACAAATCAGGTGATACCAAACAGTTCTGGATCTTGTTGTTTGGTAGAGCTGTAGCAAAACCAACTGTCACTGTTTAGCTTCTGCTAGAAACACAAATTTATAAATGTCTGCTTATCAGCTACGCCACTGCCAGCTGAGAGCTTGCAGGTGCACTGCAGCCAGTGCTTGCCAAGGTAGGAACAGCAGACCTTAGCGGCTTAATGCCTTTTTAATGCTGCATATGGTGTTGGCAGGAAAGAATTAGCCTTTGCAGGAATTAGGTCTTCATTAAAAAGGCTCTGCACACAGAGCAATTGCTTCCCATTTGGCACCGCTTGCCAGCTCCCTCAGCTCCTGTCGAATTCCACCCACTCCCATCACGCTGGGCAGCACAACAAGTTGCTCAGCCTGGCTGGCACTCCCTCCTCGTGGTATTTATTTCTCATCAAGGCAATGTTGCCCTTTATTTGATAAGGGCTTTATCTGATGCCACGTGAAATAGCCAAGGTAAATGGCATTAAAGAAACTCGTGTTCCATTAGGAGAAAACAACTGCAGGTGCCTGTACCAATCTGATTGTTCCAGGTTCAGACCAGCTCTTGGAAACACGTTTAATCAATTCGTCCGCAGTCAAAGGAGTTTTATCACCCTCTGGAATAAAAGACCATAACAAGGAAAAATAACATAGCTTCATAATCCTTCCAAATATAAATGACAGGCTTCCTATCTTACAGTTAGTACGTGTGGCAAAGGAGGAGCTGCCTTTGTTGGGCCAGGTTGCATTCAGGTGGTGGGGAAGGTGCCACCTCCTGTTCATTTGCAGGGTTTTAAAGAAGGAAAAAGCACAGGCAGCAGAGCCTCATTTGTCTGTACAGGAAAAGAAAAATTAAAGCAGTAGGATTCAATGTTCAGCATGCCAGCAGCAAGGTTGCCTTTCACAGTCCAGGCAAAAGCCAAGAGAAGACATCAGAAGAGAATCGATCACGACCAGGGGCAGATGTCAGTTGTTCACATCTTTCCAGGCTGATATTTGGAGCAAGAAGAACAACAGGGAAAGAAGAGGACAGAGGATACAAAGAGAAAGAAAACCTGTCACTAAAAATCAACGCTTATTCCCTCACTACTCCCTCATCACACAATCAAGATACTTTTCGCATCAAGTGTTCATTAGGCAATTCCCTGTGCCTGATTCACATCTCTGACAGCACGGGGGGTTGAAGACACTCGAGCAACACACTGAATTTGAATGCTTTTCTCTGTTAAATGCCAAGTAGGCTGGGCTGCAGAAGAGCCTGGGACTGTGCCGTGTGGAAGGTGTTTTGTGAAGTTACCCTGGGGGTGTATCTTTTCTGAGTGCTTCATTTCTAATGCTGTCCTGGAAAATCGAGATGAACAAAGTTTTTCTGCGTCTTACCTGTACTGTGTCCAGATATTTCAGTAGCCCAGGTTCCAGCTTCTGAAAGTTAACAGTGGCCAGTGCTATGGGGAAAAGAAAAGGTTTTTATTAATTTAGACACGTACAAAATGCCTCGGGGACAGTCACTTTAGGCATCAGCCCAGCACAAGCTCAGAGGGAACTGGAACATCTTCTGAACCACCAATACAACCTCCTCAGAAATTTCCCATCAAAGTCTTCACTTAGTATGCAGACTCCAACTGGACCAGAGCACACAGTGGAGTACTTGCAGGCCATCTTTTCAGCTCTAATGTTCAGAGATACTAGAAAGAGTACATCAGAGCAGCTCACGGGGTGTCACAAGCTTTAATTAGAGGCTGTAAAGTACTTGGAGATCCTCAGATAAAAGGCACCACATAAAGGCAAACATTATTAGAAAGTCCTATCTGGATGCCACACTGATCTCCCAGGCTTTAGCTGCAGGAATTGCTACCCAGGCAATATCTTACAGCTTGTCATGTCTGTGGGGGTGGGTGAGAGAAACCACAGTACAAGTGAACCAGATAGAAATTGTAATTGGAAGACTTTATCTGTGCTTCTGCCCTGTGCAGCACGGGGGAACCGGCAACTAGTTTGCGTGTGCTGCATGTATAGCGAAAGCCGCCGCGTGATCTTCAAGCACTGGAGTGGGAAGACCTGTCAGCAGGAGCTGATGTGTTAGAAGACACTCATCTGGTGTCAGTGTCCCAGGCCCTGGTACACACTTGAACCATTTCCATACTTTTCCAGCCCTCGGTCACATTAAGGATATTTCTCCCAAGAAACTTTGAAAATGCAGGAGCAATTATATGATTCTGTATTAAAAATTGACTTCTTACAAGGTAGCTTGTAATCCAGCCCCAGTTGTGTCAGAGCACTTCAAACAGAATATTTCCAGAAGCACAAGCTCACTTCTCACTATTTATACCCTGATTTTACTGGGCTGACCTATGTAGCGTGCTGAGCTAAAGAATTTGGCCCAGGCAAACATGATGGGAGAACAAAACAAAATGTGGATTTAGCATTGATGTTAATACATTAGTTGGCCATCCTGAAGGCAAACATGCCCAATTCTGCTGTGGATTAACAGCACACCACTGAAAACGGTGTAAAGCCTTGGAGAACTAGTCCTCAAAGCCTTACTCATCCTTTCCACAGCAGGTAGCTTTCACACACACACAGCTTTCCACCATGCGGCTTCAGCAATGGCCTGGAGGGAGGGCAGAGGTTTTCTTTTGTCACCCATCAGCTCCCAGAAGGACAGTACCAGGGCAGATTAGAGCCACCCGGCTTGGGATTCCTGCCACTGACGGTGCCTGGGAAGGGAGGAGTGTTGCAGGAGCTGCACAGGTACTCTGAGACTGACCGAGATTTCTTCCCTACAGCGTGGGACATCCCACTCTACCTGTGAGCATGAAGGGACCCACAACAACAAAAGCTTTCCTCCTCATCCCCTGAAAATGTGCTGCAGCCACTGAATAAGGGCTACAACGCTTAGTCTCAGGCCCTTCTCCAACAGTTTGCTCTGCAGAGCACCAGACTGACTGCTCCTGGCATTAACAGGAACCTACAAATGCTTCTTGGAAAGAGGCTGGTACACCCCCGATGAACAGAACAAACAAAATCACAGAATCACTGCATTAGTTTTCAACTCCAGTATGGAGTCTTCTATTTTCTTATGCATTGCTACACTTCTACATTCTGGATTTTGTTCTCCCTCCTTTAGCGCTTTCATAACCGCCTTGCAGCTCTACTGCTTTGAGCCCTAGTTATTCCGCACATCTGATTATTTGACATGTTGACTCTAATGAGCAGACTGTTATGACATCTAAGAGGCAAATTGGTATCAAAGAGCTCTCAGCATGCAACACGCTGGAAAAGACAACTGCAAGCAAGAACGAGCTCCGAGGCAGTAAACATTCCCGCAGAAGCTGGTAAGGGCTAGACAGGGATTTGCACAGCAGCCCTGCTGCAGATCAGCTCTCTGGCAGGGAGACACTGACGCTGTGTGGTCAAGGCTGGAAACTGCTGCACACACACACACAAAACCCCAAAACTGAGAAGACCACCATACTGGTGAAGGCCCGTGGACTTCAGAGCTATTGAATTTGTCCCTCTCGTACTGTCATATAAAAAACAAACGAGAAAAATACAAGAGGGAAAAGTCTTTCCTTTTAATTGTCTCATGCCTGAGATTAGAAAATTATCAGTATTTACAACTGAGCGATGACAGGAGCACTCAGAGACTGCACCCTGCAAACATGTCATTCAGGGAAGCAATTACTACTCAGACAGGCAACTGATAGAAACACAGGAGGGATCAAAGGCCAAGTACATAGTAAATCTCAGCTGAACTGGATCTGGAAATCTGAAAATCGGTCTTGCACTATGCCCCACGCAGTCAGATTTAGGGCACAGTGAAACACAAACTGCTGTACCTCCATTTCTTCACAGTGAAAAGCAGGAGGGGTGCTAAGAATGACACTTTTAAAAGGGAAAGGGAAAAGGGACATCCTGGCAAATGGATACCCTCCTTTACCTACCTCCCAAAGGCTATATACCCCAGCACAAGCCTGATGAGCAGACAGGGCTGCCCCGCAAACTACTGCTAAACTTCTGGAATGTTACATTTCAGAATCAAGGTTTTGATGGACTTTTTTATTCTCTTTTTAACTGCAAAGCAAGTATCTTAAGAATAAGTTACTACTATCAGTAATTGCTGAGGTACTCGTTTAATATATATCCCAATGAAGCAATAAGAAGTTGTATTTTCAGCCTTTTAATCTGGTGGAAGCAGCATGACGAAATGCTAGGTGCTGCCATCTCTTGGCTAACCTCACTGGGAAGCGCAGTCGCCTATACCAGACAGAAGGCAGCAAGGTATTTAGTCTGCACACGCGTGATGTCCTTGACAGCAGAGAGGCTGCCTCTCCATGGAGCAATCAGAACACAGTTAATGGGCGCAGCTCGGCGAATGAAGCCTACTGCTCTCATTCAAGGCTATGTTTCATCAGCTGCCACCAAGAACAGTCTTTCCTTGCCCTCCTACAAGCACGTACCTCCTTCCACTAAGCCAAACGACAGCCCGTTCTTGTTGTCCGAGGTCATTAACAGTTCCACAATCCCTCTGTTTAACAGGGCCTGAATGAAAAAGAGGAAAAGCCATTGTGTTAACAGCCTGAGGTTAGTATTTGTCAGGGTATTAAAGTACATTATCACCTTTTCTTGGGATAGCTTCAAACTGGTAGTGGCTTGGTAAGAAATATTATTCCTGTGACACCTCCTGAAGCTTCCCTGCCTACTTCTTCCAGCTTAAATACAACTGAAAGATCTTATTTTGTTTTAGAAAGCTGGATCAGTTTCTCACTGATGCATCAAACTTCAGGATTTTATGTTCTTCTTCTGAGATCAGTTTAATAAATAGCTTCACTGCTTTCCATCAAAAGAGGGCTTCAGGTGGAAGAAGAAAAAGAAAAGCAGCTCACCCTTCCTGACTAGCAGTGGAAGCTGAAAGGAGGAGATAGCTGAGTGCCAGCGAATGCCATCCCAGGACAGCTCAGGTACCTATGTTCTTGAATAGTCTGAATGAATTCACCGGTTCCTCAATATCACAGCACCGTATGAAATAGCACTCTCTGGTTTTTAAAATGCATATGCACACACAAGCTCCTCCCATTAGGATTTCTCTCTTACAGATTTTTTTTTTTTTTACAGAATAGTGGCTGATGTTTGAAGGAGAGGTTAGGGAATCCTAGCTGCAAATGAAACCCTCTTTATTAAGATAATTATTTGAGCACTGCATTATACGAAGTTTCTTCCCTTCTTTTTGAATATAAGGGCAAAACAGAGAAACAGCAGAGAGCTGCCACACATGGAAATGCATTCCAGGACTGCAGGGAGCAGCGGAGAAAGCAGGAATAGAACCAGGGTCTGAGGCAGCCCCAGGTGTGTGCATGCACTCTTTCATGGTCTAGATGCTTTGGAAGGCAAAGGTCCTGCACCCACAAAAGGGAGACAAGGACAGGGATTTCAGGTTTTGTGTCAGTTGGGGGGGGCGGTTTAGTAAATATATTAATTCCAGGAAGATTGCAACATTGCCATATGTGTGAGATGCAGATAGGAATTAATCAGTTTGCCACATTCAAAGCTCAAGGCTCAAACCAGAACAAAGACCAGGAGCTCCGCCTCACATTAGATCCCACTCCAACCAAAAAGGAAGCCCTGCAAATCCTGCTTTCCCACATTTTCATCTTCAACCACTATAATATACTTCCTCAGATGCAAGTTGCACACAATACCAGAATATGAGCAAACAGCACTGCAAAGCTGCAAAAATACACCCACAGGCCTGGCAAGGAAACATGATCTGTTCCGACAAGTCTGTTAAACATCACAAGCTCTTCCATCACTGAGATATGGACAAGCAAGCACCGAGTCGGAATGTGTTCAGACACAACAGGGGCTCTATGCCCCGTTCATTTAGGGCTCTGAAAGCCATTTGCTTATATGCTTGCACTGGTGGGACACAGGCAGGGAAACTGTAGATGTAACAATCTGGACATTATCAGTTCAGATTGGCAATTAACTCTTTAACTTGTTTGTACACACGCTTCACATTAACCTTCTAAGCAATGTTACATCATGTTTCTGAAGCCGGGATCAAAAGTTATTCAGAAGGCAAAAATACTATAAGGAAGGTGGTGCATGAGAGAGAGATACATCACAAAAGCAAATAAATGTGCTAACTTTACCATTTTGACATAGGTCATGTAGTTTGGGTCTTTGGCGTAGGAACCGTATTCATTCTCCACTTGTACTGCAATGATGGGTCCTCCTTTCTTGTACTGTTGGGAACAAAAGGGAGACGTTGCTCACAATGATTTCTAATCAGAGGGACTGAAATTACAGTGTCACTGGCTTGCAGGAAAGATGCACAAGTCTCAGACAGACTCAGTTGCAACCCCTCATCCTCCCAAAGTCTATGCATAAACCCCCGGCTAGATCTGGAGAGCTGACACAGACAGCTGCAGCCCATACTGGCTCCTAAAGCAAAGCTGGTAGATTTGTTATTGCTTCAACCTGCTGCCACTACACACAGCTCACACTCCTCTGTGCAGACAGTCCCCACCTGTGGACAGCGAGGGTAACGGATTGTACTTGCCTGAAGAGGGACTACAATAGGCATTAGATGGTCAAAATAGGCATCCACAGCTTCTGTGAAGCCCTTGTACGTTGTCCTCAGTTGCATTTCTGGGTCTCGCAGGAGCCAGCTAGGAGGAAAGCGGCAAACAGAATCTATTAGAGTCTGCTGTCCCGTCAAGGCTGCACGAGGTAACACCAGCCATTGCTCGCTATCAGAATCTTTTATCTGTCTGCTAAAAAAATACATCGGTGATGTGGCAACGACTGACAATATATCCACCTCTCCTAATCTAACGTGGAACGAGCTCCTGCCTCTGCTCACAAGCAGCCATGCTCTCGTGGTGAGTCCCTGGCACACCTTCGCAGTTCTCCACCTGAACTCTCCCATGCCAAAGGCAGGGCATTCTGAAAAATTACAAGATTGAAAGAAAGAATCCCTATATTTTGGCAGGTGTCTCCACTGGGGTTTATGCTCTGTGAAGGTGAGGAAAACAAGTGGAACTGGCACTGGCTCCACTGGGATCTAGTAACCAGGCAAGTCTCAATGCTGACGTATTCAGCTGGGATCTCCAAGCCTCTTACCAACAAGCTGTGTGCTGTAGGAGAAAATGCAGTAGGAGGCTGGAAAAGTTATGGGTCTTTATTACTGCCAGCTATATAGTACATATGTTCTAGCAGGACTTCTAAAATAGATCTGAGATGAAGCGAATCCTTACATAAAGCTGCTAATACTCCTGTTCATGTTACACAGCCAGTCAAGTCGCAAGAGCAATGGAAGATGAGTTTTCCCAATTCTGTTTTCTTCCTGTAACCATTATGCCATCACCCAATTATTATTTTAAAGAATAACTGCTCAGAAGAGATTCTGGTTCCAGGCTTACTATCTGTACTGCTTAGGAGAGCTCAATCACATAACGGGTCTTCACCTGCTTTGGGGACACAGGAAATAAATATTCCCATCTGACAGCCAGCTATTCTACATCTTGGGAGGAGGTACAACTGTACGATATGGGTTTTGGTGTTTGTTTTTTTTTTTCCACAGTCCCAAATGCTTCCCTCAACTGAGCTGCTTACACACTTACCTGGGCAGGCCACCAAGGTCCCATTCAGAGCAGATATAAGGTCCAGGACGCAGAATCACCCACAGTCCATTTTTAGCTGCCAGTGAAACGAAGGCCCTAGAGATCCAGACAGCATAATTATCGTCTGATTGCAGAATCCCTACTCCACGCACTCCTAATACACCAATCACCATGACATTTCAGTACCAGAACCAGAAGAGAATTGCTTGGTGAAGCAACTACGCTGGATTGGTACTAAACCTGTAAGTTCCCCAGGCTCCAGAAAGCAGAGGAAGGAACGAGAGCCTCCATCGCCTGACCAAGGCACAGGCTTCGCTTCGGAAACTGGAAATGACATCTCCATCCAGAACCGACATGCACGCCCTCCCCTCAGAACAGGAGTATTCAATAATAGAGTTGTCTGTACCACGTACTCTAGATCCAGGTTTCGACTGAAGTCAAACTTCCCTCTTTCTTGTTCATGAAGGTTCCACGGCACGTACCTGAAATGCAGAGTCAGGACAGTGGAGGGCTTCAAAGGGCATGGCACTTGTGAAACACAGAAAAATCTGTGCGCTCCCTTTGCTAGGAACCAATCCAGAGACTACTGCACGTACACGTTACAAGTGTGCGACGGTTAAAGAAAACCCGAGTCCCTGCTACTCTTTTCTGTGCCTTTTCTCGTAATAACAAGCACAGAAAGACATTGTCGTGGCCCACTGGAATTAGTGACAAAGTCCACCAACGCCTATGGAAGAGGGGAGAGGCTGCAAGGTGACATGTGACAGAGCCTAGGGAGCGGGGACACTTACGTCGTGAGGGTGTTTAAGCCACAGGCTTTCATCTTAAGCATGCGGTCTTCCCAGTATTCCCTGGGGACTCGGAAATAGTGCATTGAACCTCCAAATATGCGGAAAGGCATGCCTTCCAGGAGGAACTGCGAGTTTTCTGTCTGCAAGCCTAGGGTCCTCCCCCATACCCGCAGAGGGATCAGCTCAGTCCAGTTAAACCTAGAAGAGAAAGAGACACGTGAGCATCCAGTCTCTAGCAAAGAACTCTGCGCCTATCACAGAGAAACCTGTCCTCGCAGAGAGGCTGCTCATTTCACCCTGCCTGGAAGGAGCAGCTCTGACCTTCCTACTTCTTAAGTAAACCACGCTCTTTGTCACATAGAGCATATAGATTTTTCAATAGACTATAGAACAGATGGAGGATCTGCCCAAGATGTGTATTTAGCATTCATTTCACTAGTAGCTTCCATCCTGAATGCCCCAAGCCACTCTGCCATACTCTGCAACTGAAAGGTAGCACTGCTCAGGCACAGATTATTAAATTAACCTGACAGATCTTTGTTCCGACAGTGGCTGCAGTTCACTTTTGGCACCCTGACTGTCTAGTGGTGTGTGATACCTTCCAGCTCAATGTATGGAAAAAATAAAGACCCCTCACCTGTTCACTGTGAATGGAGAACCTTCTCCTTAATTTAAAGAAAACCCCTGGACTACATTCATCACTCAGGAAGGATGAGGTCTGCTGTCATCACAGACTTACCTCTGCCTGCACTACTGCTCGTATTAACTCTTTAACGTGTTATTTGCCAGAAGAACCGGAGCACGGGAGATACCAGGTTCCAAAGCACTTACCAGCTTCAGTACTCACACCATCACAGGCTCCGCTCGGGTCAGTCCCTGCGTGCAAGAAACTACTTCCTATTGACTTACACGTCTCCCCAGTCCATTTTGGCTGAACCAAGAAAATATTTTATCAACTAGTCCAGATCCAAAGCAGTTACACCGCCTCCATCAGAGCATCCAAATGCCACAACGCTGACTTGCACAGCAGAGTTAGACAATAGCAGCTTGTTCCTCTGAGGCGTTATCACAGCCAGATGTGAGGAATGCGTTCCCATCTCCAGAAAGCAAGAGTGACCCACACATTTGAGAGAAATGTCACATTCGGAGAAGCGGAAAATACCGAAGCCTCCAGCTGTTTTCTATACTACGTGTAGAGCGGGTGTTAGCAGAGGGTGGGTGAGGACTACTCAGAACTCGCGGCTTACGGGGATTGCTAACCAGGAGCCTGCAGCAATTACCTGTCCTCCAACCTAGGACAAGGAGGCTACAAAGGAACTAAATCTAAGACTTCCAGGATACTGCACGGGCTGGCTGACAAGCACAGGGGGTACCTGTATAGCACAGCATTCTCACAGGGCTCTGAAACAACCGGCAGCAGGCATGGGTAATACCTGGAAAAGGAAGTCTAGATTAGATATTCGTTGCCTTCAGTCAGTGAGAACTCACTGCATTTATTGTCAAAACATTTACAAAAAATAGTGCTGAGCAAGGAGATAGTAACGTATCTGATTCAGAAGGTGGTGCAGTAATAGCAGAGCTTTTATGAAGGCAGCACAGCTCAAAGGAGGAGAAATAAGCATGGAATATCTCAAAGGAGTCTGGAGAGCAAAACTCCGATTTTTCAAGATTAGGTTGGACAATACCAAAGTTTCCAATTTGTTCCTGAGCTAGGTAAAGCCCTAAATCACCCCTGCACACACCAGGACTAACTGGCACCGCTGCCAGAATGAAGGCTGTACTCAGGAAGCATACGGAGCCAGATAAAAATAAACAAAGCACTTAAGCTTATCTTCTTAATCCTGGGCATAACTTAGTTGGCAAGTTTCCATCAAGTTTCCTACCCTAAAACTCCCTGGCTCCGGTGTTTTTTCTCATCAAGGAGGACTGGTAGAAAGCCCCTGGGCTCCCAATATTTTCATCAGATTATCCTGGATATCCTGAAACCCATATCTCACTAGGATCTGCTCAAGTGACTTCTGAAAAAAAACTTCTGTGACTCAGCAGAGCTTCATCCTGTTACCCTGAGCTGGATTGCCACAGCTCAAAGTCCACCTGGGCTCCGTGCTTCCTCCTGAGAGCAATGTACGGCTCCCAGTAGGTTTCTTCTCATTTCTATAATGACAGCACACGTTGCAAAGAATCTTTGTCCTTTTGCTAAAGGTTACTGGCCTACTTTATCCCTCTGTAGCCATTTTCTCCCTGCTTCAAGAAAGTATCTTTTTTTTTTTTGCAAAAAAAATAGCATGAGATTACCAAGCTCTCCCAGAACAGAAGCTTCGAAATTGGGTTGGACAAGTTAATCCTTAAGAAAACAATCTGTTTCTATAAGGCAAAAGTGGAAGTACAAAACGCTCTGAGCGGCATAGGAAAGTCACAGTTCACTGTTAAACCAGACAGCTACGCTACGGCATTCGCGCCTGTGAAACAAAAACCTAGCCGAAGGCCTCCCTGCATGAGATAAGAGATTTAGCTTTGGTATTGGTCTATCACATACCCACAACAGTTGGGAGAAAAAACTTACAAAAAAGAAAAAGCAAATCAAAACAGGGGATGAAGCGTGGTGACCATCAGCTTGCTTTGCCAGTACTAAAGGACACGCTTCAGAGGACAAGGGACTCGAAGTTAATCCCTGAGCTCCACTGAGACCTGCCTCAGAGGGCTTTGCTGTTTATTCCGGGCTTCCTCCGGCCAGGGAAAAGTGAAAGGTTTGAGCTGCCTTCACTCACAACTCCCTGTCTTGCGGCAACCGAGGTCCTGTGTCGGTCAGACAAGCCCCAGGTGCAGATTCAGCGTCGCTGGGATAATGATCTCTGCATTTTGTAGTGCAGCTTATTCTCAGGTGACCTGCACCATGGAGAAAAACACGGGGTACCAACGGATACGGCGTGTTATAGATCCACTCTGCCAGGAGCCAGGCTGCTATGCTTTTATCAGGTATCAGTTTGCAATAATCCTCTGCTGAGAACGTACGTGGCACAAACCCAACCCCAGCTATAAAACAACTTTGCTTCAAGTTAAGCAAAGATTTATCAAGGCTTTGAGAATCAGGTAACTTCCTACTATGAATTTAAGAACCCATTATAAAATATCCAAGTTATAGAAAGTAATAAATAACTACATCTTCCCCTGTCTGAATTTTAACTCCAGCACCTTGCTGTCAGGGACTGAAGAGCTTCTGTCACCTGGCAAGGAGAAGCTACTGTGCAGACACACGCCTCTGGCTATAACATGGGACACGCTCGTCCAGGAAAGAGCTTCGCCCCAAAATGAACGTGATCTGAACCACATAGGATTTAAGATTTAAGCTAGAACCTTGAATAACTTCTTGGTACGGCAGGTGGGCTGCAGAGGAACAGGTACTGGCCTGGAGCGCGCAGCAGGGCCAGGAAAAAGCTCACCCTGATCTGAAGCACAGGAGGTGGACATCCCCAGGGCTGCGGGTACCCCACCGCTCCCAGCGACAGCGCGGGGATGCAGGACGGACAGAGCGAGACCCAGAACAGGCTGGAGAGAGGGGAACAACGCTCTGGTGCGAGTGCGTCAGACAGAGCCGGGGCAGCATCAGAGATGGGTCAGATCTGACAGAGCCATTGATCCGCAAACGCGCATCACCCATCAGAGCCGCGATGATGTAAAGCCTTCGGAGAGCCAAGGTCGGCGGGGAGAGCGTTAGCCTAACGCAGCGCCTGATTTATAGCGCTGGCGATCGCTCTTTCCTTACCCATTACTTTCTGTGATCGGCAGGAAGATGAGTATATTCCGTGCAACATTTATTTAAAGCGTTTCAATCATTTCTGCGCGGAGGCAGCGCTACTCTCCCACGCTCCCGTCCTGCCGATGAGCGACGGGGACCGGGGCGCTTGCTCTCCCCGTGCATCGCGGGAAGAACAGCGGGTTTGACGTTACCGGCCGGGCTCGCCAGCCTTACATTGTACAGCGAAACTCAATCACCTCTTTC